>NC_048898.1:14754312-14875942 GCF_011077185.1 Oxyura jamaicensis
GAAAGCTCAGTAACTTCTTTTAGAGATGAAGAGTTTATTTTTGAAGAAACTCTTTATCTTACTACTCACATATCACTGACTCTTCCATTAGTTCTGCAATATCAAATGATGGGAGAGAAGGGGAAATCAGCGTTCATGGGTCCTATTTCAAGCTCTGCCACCAATCTGCTTTTATGAACTTAAATAATTCATTCTATTTCTTTCAGTATCTCAAGTTTCTTCTTGTATAGGATGGATAGTAGCCAGTATTCCTGTGTTACAAGGGTGCCAGGAAAATAAATTCATTTTTAAGGTGTTCCCAGGGCCTGGGAAAGATAGTTATGAACTACAGAGGGTTCATTCTCCATAAATGACAATATCTTAAAATCTTTACAATGGCAAATGGCTGTTCTTTGAAGCATTACCAGTTTTATTAACACTTAGCACATACCAAATCAGATTTTGTTGTTGTTTTTCCTGGCTTGCTGGATGAGTTAGAAGCTTCTTCATTTACAGGACGATTTTTGTTTTAACAGGAAAACTGCATTAGACCGCTACAGTCTTGAGAAGGCAGGCTTCACCCACATCCTCAATGCGGCTCATGGTCAGAAGAACGTGGACACAGGGCCAGAATATTACCACGACATGGCTGTGGAGTACCATGGAGTGGAAGCAGATGATCTCCCCACTTTCAAGCTCAGCCAGTTCTTTTATTCCGCTTCTAAATTCATTGATAATGCGCTTCAGGATGAAAGAAGTAAGGAGAGTGCTGAAATTGGTTAAAAACAGGACAGTATTTACTCCATCTGATTATAAGTGTAGTTCACCACATCCATCTCTGGGAGTGAAACAAGTCCAATACAGTATCACAGAGAATTCAAAACCAGTAGAAGGAAACTATTTGCATAGTGATAGCAACTGAATTTTGGACCTTTCTCACTGCAGTGCAGGGTACCAACCCAAACCAAGAGCCCCTACACCAAGCTGTTGGACAGAAGTCCACATCACAATTTGCATTAAGGTCTCCTGTCCAACGGAGATTTTTTGTTGCTTTGACTCCTTCATAAACAACTCAGAGACTGCCAGCCATAGCATAGGGTTCCTGAATTAGCTGTCTTTTCCTCAAGTTAGTCCCTATTAAGAAAGGTTTAATGAAAACAGGCTGCATTGTGGTGATAAATTTTCTGCAGAGATTTCAGGCTGTCACTCCACAGCTTCACTCCCGACACGTACAAAACCCACCTTCCTACCTGGCCATCAGCTCTACCCCAAGCTGTAACACAGGTTTCTCTCTCCCTTCTACCGAGCAGCTGGAGATGGAAACAGCTCTGACAGCAGAGATCTAGAAACATTTTGTTAAAGCCTTTATTATTTCTCAGCTTGATTACACCAATTCATTATTTGCCAACCACCAGCCCTGGAGGTCTTTAAAAGACGTTTAGATGTAGAGCTTAGGGATATGTTTTAGTGGAAGATTTGTTAGCGTTAGGTCAGAGGTTGGACTCGGTGGTCTTGGAGGTCTCTTCCAACCTAGACTATTCTGTGATTCTGTGAACTTCCAGCAGTGTTCTATCAGAAGGTTTTAAACTGATGTGAAGAGCTACAAGCCTAGGCCTCACACTGGCTTTCAGTATCACTCCTACTCCTTCCCACCCCCCCCCCCCCCCCCCCAAATACTTTATCTCAACAGGATATTTTACCAGAAACCAGCAGAGAAATTTAAGACTCTTGGCCAACCTACAAAGACCTTAATACCAGAGAGTCACCTATCAAGTTGCTAGTCTCCTGTCAGCTTCTGTTCTTGGCTGTTTAGCTCAGCTGTAGCAAGCTACTACCTGGCTTACCCCCAAAAGCCAGCCAGGTCTTTACAATTTTAGCCTTTCAGTAAATGCAGTCTACAGCAGAAGTCTTTTACCTTGTTTAGAAGAAAGTCTTGAAGCAGTTGTTTTAAAATCAAAGTCCAAATAGAAGAGAAACAGCTTCAGGAGCTTGCTTACTTGTGAAGAAAAAGTACCTGGCATTTCAAAAAGTCTGTCTGAAGCACTGCCTTTGGGAACGAGTGAATAACTAAAACACACCTGTGTCTAGCCATGGCTGAAGGCCAGAGGTCAGTATGAAACTGGAGTAGCTGAAGTAAGAAACACAGACTTCCTCACTCTGATCACTCTCCTGTTCCTGTAATACCTTTGTCTGCTGCACTGAGGTACAGAAATAAGCACAAGCGAGACTGCAAAATCTAGAAGAAGCTTGCATCCCAATACCTAGAGGGGCAGGGGAGGACAGGACAGGGGGAAGTGTGAACCTTCTTGTTTCAAAACCACATCAAAGAACTGTCCAGCACCAAAACAAACGATCCAAGTCAAAGAGTAACTGGATTAATTTCTACCAGAAAAAAATCTGCACTGAAGTAGACCTTACCAGCTGCAGTAATTTCTGTAGCTGCGCACTGACTCCCACATCCACACAGTTTTTAAACAATGGGAACAGATAGCTAGATACTACTGCTCATCCTATCTCTGAATGCACATCTTGTCTAGAAAGATGTGCATTTCAAGGGCCTAATGAAACTACTATTAAACTGCAACTTCCTGACTGACAGGAAGCATCCAGATTCCTAAATAATATTTTATAGGAAGTAAC
Source organism: Oxyura jamaicensis (assembly GCF_011077185.1). NCBI lineage: Eukaryota > Metazoa > Chordata > Aves > Anseriformes > Anatidae > Oxyura > Oxyura jamaicensis. The sequence goes on from NC_048898.1 coordinate 14,756,932, forward strand.
CAAGTGCCTTTCCCCATTGGTAATGAAATAGGACTGCAGAACTCAGTATTTGGGGCTAAACACTTCTGATCAGTAGCATAATTACACCCATTACTATGAAGTCATTAGTTACTCTGCATGAGAGTTCAGGAAACGTGAACAGAGAGAAGAAGGGAAAAAAAACGTTTCCACCTTTTGATCAGAATGTGTGAATGAATTTGCTTCAACTGTACCACACTGCCTGAGGTGTACCCTTCACAGCCAGCCGAGTGACCAAATACACTGGCTACATGCCTTTACACAACACTTTCTGCTGAGATGCTCAATAATCAATATTGTTGAAACAAGCTGTCACACAAATGAAGAAGCCTCTTCTTCTGCAACAGGCCAGAAAACCTGGCAATTTAGATGCTGCCAAAACAGTTCTAAAGTGATAACTCTGACTCTAACTTCAAAATTTTTGTCATGGTTAAGAAGCTCCCTCATGAGAGCAGTATTTGCAGACTTTGAGCATGGGCAGATGGATGTAAGAAAGATGAAAATAGCTCAGCCAGAAGAGCAAACTTTAGAGGCAAACTCAAACTGTTCACAATCATGCATGCTATCCTTCAGCTGTGCATAAAGATTTCCCAAAACACAGAATTCAGGACTTAGGACAGCTTAAAATTTTATACCCGGGAGGCTGGTATAAAAGGAAAGGCACTATTTTAAGGGACTTCTAAGTTCCCTTCTATGCTGCAGATTTAGTACTAATTTTCTTGATGCTTTTGTTCCTCAAAATGTAAAATGGAAAAGAATAGGATTTTCTTTTCATGTAAAGATGTCGTGGCAAAAATTACCTTAGAGATGGATTAAAAAAATAAAAGCAATGTGAGAAGAAAACATGAGACAGATGTAAAGACCTAAAGCATTTTAACAAAGACACCTCAACATTTATCACTCCATGTGGCTCTAGAAAGTAAATGCTACATCTAGACAGTTTTTCAAGAAGCACAAGCCCAAGCTAAGTGACAAGAGTAGTTCAGGGACCTGTCACCACTCAGCAGACCTCTGGCTCTACATACTGCTATTTTATGTCCTCCAAGGTGCAACCAAATATAACTGGCCAAAATCACAGAAAGACTGCTGGAGGATTCCCTCTTGGGGAAAGATGACTTAGACTGGTCCTTACCATCAAAACTGAAGAGACCACAGAGCAGGACAGAAGGGCTATGGCTTTGCAGAATAGTACCAGCATTTTGCTACAGTAGGCAGTCAGACTTTGAACATACACAAAAAAAGCAAGATCTTCATTTTCCTACAACAAATGGCATTTCAGAAAGTTGTATGGCAACTTTTTGCCTTTGTTGATATAACATGAAACTACATTTTTCTCCCAGATCCCTTCCCCCCCCCCCCCCAAAAAAAAAAAAGTAAAGCTTTCCTTGTCCTATCTTCTATTTTATCACCTCACCAGTAACCCATTTACAAGGTAGGAAGCTGTAAATAGAAGCATGAGGGGCCACACAAATGAGAGTTTTCATCCGTTTCAAATATTTGGAGTAATAATAGAAGGGATTATCATTTTCCAAGAGAGGAAGAAGCACTTTTAGTTATCAGAGAGACTGGAATTTTGCCAAGATGCCTCTAAGACTATCTGCTGGGATTAGGATGCAGACTGTAACCATTAATCCTCTAGTGTTGGCAGTTCTTGATGCATCCATTACACAGCAATGCTACTTGTGCCAACACATCCTCTTGTGCCTGGAAGCAAAGGAGTTAAATTGGCAGGATTCATGGCTTTGTACCTAACACTTCTCACTAGGCATAACTGACAGAGATAAACTATTATTGGCCCTGATAGGACTTTTTTTTTTTTTTTTCCTGTGGCAATTCATCTTAACAGGGTGTCAGAGCGCTCCAAATTTACTTTTTTCAGCAGTTCAACCCTTTGTGTGACTCCCTGGAGGGCTTTGAATCATTTTGGAAATATTTTGAAGTGTTTTGAAACCTGTCAGTCAGACCCAAACCCACTTACTATTACTCTTCCTCCACACCTCCCCTGGACATGGGGAATGCTGCATCCTTGCTAGTACATTAAAACAAGGGCTTTCTGCCACTGGTCCCGAGTTAAACTAAGCAATGTCTCAAAGCTAAAACATGAAGCACATTTATCCGGATACACAACAAAAAATCTTAGCATAGACTCTATATTTACTGTATACAAAACAGGCACTGCTGCAAGTAAGTGTTTCTATAAAACAATCAGAAGTGGGTGACAAAAATGTTACTGTCATTCCAAATGATAGGGTACAGTTCACTAACCAGAGAAGATCCCAAAAGTAGCTTCTATGCAGTTTAAGAGATGGTTTCTTTCTGTCCACCTGGTGGTCTATTAAAGTCTCCAGCCTTTCTTGCCTTCTGCCCTCAAAATATTATTACTGAGCCTTAACAAAGCCGTGTCAGCTATATGTTACAAATCAAGTACTTGGCCCAATTGATCAAGTGATGTGATTTAGGCCTTGAAGGAAAATGGTGTCAGACCAAAAAAATTTCCAATTCTGTCAGCCCCTAAAGCATTTGTAAACAACTGTTGCAGAGATAAAATCAAAGATACCTGGTTTAGGATTAAAAAGGCAATCTCCAACGTAGACTGTGTTCAGGTACTACAGAAAGCCTGTTTCCCCACCTGTAAAAAGATGGACCTTACAAAAATGCTGGTAAGGGTAGTCATCCCCCCAAACAGAACAGAGGCACTACAGAAAACATCATGGTCAAAAAAAAAACAAAACCAAACCAAAATAATAATAATAATAATAATAATAATAATAATAAAAAAAAAAAAACATGAAGAACAAAAAACACAACATGCCATTTTCTTCTCTGCGTCATCTCTCTTTGTTTCCGCAGACAAGGTCCTGGTTCACTGTGCTATGGGTCGCAGCCGGTCAGCCACACTGGTCTTAGCTTACCTGATGATTTACAAGAACATGACAGTGGTGGATGCCATTGAACAAGTATCAAGGCACCGATGCATCTTGCCAAACCGGGGCTTCTTGAAGCAGCTGAGAGAACTGGACATAGCGTTGGCACTGCAGAGGAGGAACACCAAAAACAGCCTACCATCCAATGATGATGAAACCAGCACCATGATCTAGTGTTGCTCCTGGCAGGATTGTGCTACTGGAAAAGAAACTTCATAAAAGGAGGGGAGGAAAAGGTGTAGTTAATCACACAGTCACAAGGATCTTTTGTTATCTGGAAGGAAAAACATCACAGCCATTTCAAATGGTGTCAGGATGGGAAAAGAATGGAAGCCAAATTTAAAACGCTTGTTCTTAGGATATCCTAGCTTTAACAGCTCCTTGTGAGATCAACAAATAAAATCTTCTCTGTAAAGGCTTTGCAGCACAAAAGCAGACACAATTTAAACAAAACCCTATTCTGAGTACCCCAAAAAATCCTGATGCTAGTCCAAGCACATGACCTTTAAAATAGAAGAACTAGCCATTCCTGAAGAGCTTTTGCAGGAAAACTGATGAGATAGCTGCAGCACAGATGAAGTGTTTAGTCCCAGAGTCCTGATGGATTTCCCAGGAGTTTGCCTTTTTATGCTGTTTCCGGGCATCCCCATTTCTTCACATAATCTAGGGCAGCACAGTGTTTAGACAGCCTCCAGATGAGGATCAGCTATCCAGTCTTCACAATGGACTTAGCAGCACAACATGCAAGCTAGAAACAAAGCAAGATCCTTCAAAAGATCAGATGCATAAGCAGATACAATGGGTAACAATTTAAGGAGATATACAAGCATGACATTTTAGCAGTTTCAGTTTTAACTTGTTTCTCCTAAATGCTTCAAATGCCTGAATTTTAAGGAAATCCTACACATACATTATCCAAGTCTATTTACTAGGCCACACACACACACACAAAAACAAACAAACAAAAAAACCTATCTCAGTGACCTAACAAGGAGAAAGCTGCTGCTGTGCTTCCAGACACCGTTAGCAAATGTTTCCTCCTATGTCAGCTTTAGTCACCCCAATACATTATTGCGCTCAAATACAGTTGCTAAGGCTATTTATTGACATTAGTCCAAATATGCAAATGGAGATACCAGATCTACTTTTCCACCTACATTTTTTCAATTTATTTGATACATGTAACAGCAACCGTGTTTAGATAACATATGAGCTTTGTCACCTCAACAATATTTGATCTTCTTGAAACATATTGTAGAGAAGGATCAGAATTGAACCATGTTTACCTTTCTTCCATCAGCGAAAAGGTCAAGTCATCACTCTCTCCAGTGGAATTTTGCTTAATCCAATGTATCAGGCAAAAGCTATTTACTACCCTATTGCGTGAGAGGAATGACCCAGCCAAAGTACAGGAGAGCTCTTGCCTTTACCAGCTGGAAAAATCTCTGTAATTTTGGTGCAGCAAGGACTGTAGGAGTCTTGGATTCTTTTTAAAAAACAAAACACACACACTGGTGGGGCAGAATTGTGCCACTGAGTTCTGTGAGTATTAATTGACAAATCAAACAGAACAAAACAGAACTTGAGATCCTTTTTTGCAGATGTTAATAGTTCTTTACCAGCTTAGCATCTCCAGCATGAAGGGCTTCTATTCATTATGTCCAGCAGTAACACTGCAGCCAAGGCTGTAGACATGCATAATGCAATGCTTTTAACTTCTCGCTTGTATTTGTATGTAATAAATACCTTACCCACAAATTCTCAGACACAGCAGAAGACAATAAATACAACTAGACTACTGTTAAAAAAATATAAAAGTGATGATATGAAAAATATTCATGACTGGAATACACAAACTCCGGGCCTTCCAATAAAGTCAGTCTCTTTTCACATGGATTATTAAAACAGAAACCTAAGGCAACTCAAAAGAAGCCATTTCTCAGTACAAAAATAACCAAGCAGTCATCACATAGGTTTAAGTAGTCCAGAAATCCTCGGAAGGGGTTCCCTCAACTTTTTCCATCTACCTGAAAAGACCTTTAAATGCACCTTTTCAGAGCACCTCACTGTCTACTGCAACTAAACTCACAGCGCAGACATCCAACAGCTCTCCCAGCCTTATGTCTGATGTGCATTTCAGACATGGCCCTGGTCTTTCATTTACCCTGGTGGAGAAAGCTGAACACTTTCATGTCTAGGGAAGCAGTCTATTTCTTAGCATTAGCCTTACAGACAGGAACTCTGTATCAAATGACCTATTAAAATACAAAAAATATCTGCTTGAATTTCCCTCAGTCAAGTTGTAAGTTATTTGTTCTTCTACCCTGCAAAATAGCTCAATGACTGCTGTAACTGAAAGAGGCTCTGAAGCTGATTTGCATTCATAATTGTATGTGAACAAGGTTTTATGGGGCCTGGAGATGGGTGTTTCTTTTGCAGACGTGTGAAAATACGTGGGAAAAATATATATATTTCCTGGGGGCTCTGACGCTTTACATGGAAACTGACAGAGCCTTCAAGCAGCAGCCTCCCAACTACTGATATGAAGCAAAATACTAGAAACTCTTAAGTAGCTCCAACTTGTTTTGTCCTGCACAGCAGATTAAGCATCTGGCAAAAGGCAACACTGACATAGCAACCAAAAAAAAAGATCTACAATTTCCAAAGGACAGGATTCCCAGCTACTCAGAAATTAGGAGCTGTCATTCTAGCATGGACATGGAAAATAGAACTAAACAAAAATAAGAATATCCATAACACATTGCATTTCATTGCTTCTACACATACCACTTGAAGGTCTTAAGCATGATCTCACAGAATCAAAGTAGGTCAAGGTTGCAAGGGTCCTCTGGAGGTTGTCTGGTCCAACCCCCTGCTCAAGCAGGGGACACCTGAAGATGGGTAACCAGGACCACATCCAGGCAGCTTTTATAGACCTCCAAGGAAGGAAACTTCACAACCTCTCTGGACAAACTATACCAGCGCTCAGTCACCCACACAGCACAGAAGTGCTTCCTGATGTTCAGAGGGAGCCTCCTGTGTTCCAGTTTGTGCACACTGCCTCTTGTCCCAGCACTGGGCAACACTGAAAAGAGCCTGGCTCAGTCCTGGCTGCATCCTCCATTCAGGTATTTACAGACACTGATAAGATCCCCTGGAGCCTCCTCCTCTGCAGGCTGAACAGCCCCAGCTCTCTCAGCCTCTCCTCATAGAGGTGCTCCAGTCCCTTCATCATCTTGACGGCCCTCCACGGGACTCTTTCCAGTATGTCCAAGTCCCTCTTGTACTGGGGAGCCCAGAACTGGACACAGTACTCCAGGTCTGGCCTCACCAGTGCTGAGCAGAGGGAGAGGATCACCTCCCATGACCTGCTGGCAATACTTTGCCTAATGTAAGGGCACACCACTGTTTCGTGTTCAAATTGCACTTAATTAAGCTCATTTAATCATATATGGTAGATTGGGGAAAAAATACCCTGAGTTTAAATGGCTCAGCTGAAGTCACGATGAAGCCAAAACTGTCACTCACATATTCTTATGAATTCCCTCCACACACCACAAAGCACAAAGCAACAGCTCTTGATTGATACATGCACCAGGGCTTCACTACAAAAGATTTGACCGATATCTCCACATAGGTCATAAATAACCCTGGAAACACATGGTTTTATTACACAGAACTATGCTTAGTAATGTGAAGAGAAAAGAAAAAACAGTCATAGATCTTTACTATCTTGGTCAGTTTACTTGCTCCTAAATGTCTCAGCCTCTACAGAACAGACTGTAATAGGACAATCCTAAGCACTACAGATACCTCTATCAGGTCCATTCTTTTTATTTACCACACTGTATATTAGTGTTTGTTTCCATCTACTATGGACATATTAAGCATACCCAAAAAAACAAAGAACTGAAAGTAGACTAATGTTAGTTTCATACCTTTAGAAGTCCTCTGTTTCTGCTTTCGTTGTCCATCTTCTAACACAATTAGTCAAAAATTGGTCATATTTTGTACACTGCTATGAGAATTGATAGCCAGAACCCCACAACACTTACCACTCCTGTCTTTGCAAGAGGGCTAGAGTGCAGCTGTCAGGAATACTGTGATCATCAGCTTCCACATGAAGAAGATTCTGCTCCAAAGACAGTTCCTAGAACCAGGTCTTGCCTGAAGCATTCTGCTGGTACAGCTATGCCACTTAGGCAATTCTGAAGCAAACATACTTTGTATTTACTTCCCAGTTTCTTTTCCTTATCTTTTGAGTGTCCCAGAATCTATTAGGCTAAATTAGAAAAAGCCAAGTTCTGGAACACATGGATTCCGCAAAGTAGGCAACTTTTGCAGTACAGCTACACTGGTCACAAATCACTGGTCAACCTCATCCAACATGATCTACAATAACAAGCGCTAGCAGCACAATCATAAAAGCCAGGTCCACAAGCAATGTACGTGCAGAATGAGGCAAGTTGGTTTCCTTATTGCAAGCCACCAGTGGTATTAAGCATTCTACTTGTCAAACTGTCTTTTCTTTATGTAAAGACTATGACTGCATGGGCAAGGAAACATCCTGCATTTCACAAGAATCATTTATTACAACTTGGTGAAGAATTCTTTTGAGACACTAAAAGAAAGAGCTAATTCTCAGCTGGGATGGTGCTAGAGCACACAATCGAGACTGACACTGCAATGGGCGGACAATACAAGAGCAAGATCTGTCAAGAGTGAGACAGCCTTCTTATAAAGCAGAAATTGCAGTGCAGTAATGCAATTCACAGCTTGAACAGTCACTATGGGGAAAGATTTAGAAGAGCCATTTGTCCTGCTGAAAGGAATTCCATTCTCAAATAAAAAGTCATGTTGGAAACTTGCCTGTTGTGCAACACACAGTACATCATTCTCCACCCAAGTTTTAATCCATGTATTGCAATACAGAATATTAGCAATAAGCCAGAGTCAGGATGCTCTGTTTCAGGTTGCTACATACTGAAATGGCAAAAACTGATTTGACTGTTTATTACAGACTTGGGAACCTGAAACTGAACTGCAGTAGATAAAAACCCAGGTGTCTTCTATATTCACTCTTTAAAACATGAAAATAAAAAACCGTAAGACATGTTGCTATTTTGATATGAAGTTATTCAACCAAGATGCAAGGTCCTAGTTATACACACTCAAAGGCTACACCTTCACTGTTGAGTTCATCTTTCCTTTCCCTAAGCATAATAAAATGTGACAGTGAATTTCTGAAGGCACACAGATCATCTAAGTATCATGAATACTGTCTTCATAAAGCAAATGTGACAGGGTAAGTACATGAACAAAAATATTCATTATATTGTGATTTCTAAAATCTTTTTTAAAAAAGCTATTCTGAATTACTATTTGAGTGGAAACTTCATCTCCCATTCAGATCCACTGCTAGATGAGACTGCTGCCCCCATCACATTTAAATTGAACAGGTAATGAGTCTGGATCTGTAGCATCAATAGATTCATTTGGCAACAGCATGCAATTCAAAGGTTTAAAAAAATACACATTTTCTTCGACTTTTCAACATATAGAATCACATACAGCTGCTTTACATTCTACAATGGAGATGGTATTTTCAACTACAATGACCTATTCTTTCAGCATAGTTAGCAACCCTCCTGCAACGTTAGTGGGGTGGAGGGGGATTCAGTGGCAACATTCACTTTGGGTGGATTTTGAAAAATTCTTAAGAGATTTTTTTTCTGATGCAGATTCGCAAACACTGATTTAAACTTGGTGCGCTCAAGAAGTCCATGTATAGATAGCCTTCTTAATTTTTACAGACTTATTGCCAGACTAAAAGTGTTCATGTGTGTGTGTGTATAGATATACATGCAGAACACAAAGGTTCTAAGCAAGATTTGTATCACCTTGTAACACAGCAATGATAAAAGGAAGAGATCAGGTCTATCATTAACATCATTAACAATCCAAGTATCACGTTCATTGTCATATACCCTTTTACATACATATTAACAATTTCTATAGGAAAAAAAGTTTCATGCATTAAATATTGACAACCTTGTAATGTATTAAATACATATTTATTCAATATTTTATTAAGATTATTAAAAAAAATAATCTTAGATACTCTTTATTTTCACAAGGTGTATGCAATTATGATGAGTAACCTACACTTCGGCTCTAACAGCCTAATCCAAACCCCATCAACTTTAATGGGCTTTAGATCAAGCATGTGAAAGCACTGTAACAAACACTGTTTCAGGAGGTAATTCCCATGCAACATCAAACTATGACAAGACACAAGAGGCTAAAAATGGCTCATCATAATTTATTTTATGTTAAAATGTACAGCTGGGGGGGATTTTTTTTTGCAGTTTTTATTTTTGTTTCTTGGGTGTTTCATTGTGGGCTTTTTGTTTTGTTTTGTTTTAAGTGACTGACTAAAAAGATAACAGATAAATACAAGAGTGTCACTGGGTCCTATTTTTACATGTATCAAGCCTCTTCTGCTCGGCCCTTACAGTCACTCTGTACAGGTACAAAGGCTACAAAAAAGGAAGCAATATAAACAGACACAAATAACTTTTGCCTTTTTACATGCGATCTGTAAGCTTAGTTTGAGCTATTCACACGCTACTGCTCTATTTTTTCCCTTAAAAAATAACTCCAATATTTTATAAAGATAGAAAAATCTACAGATGGAATGAAAATGTAAAGTTAGAGGCATTTCCATAAAATAGCAACTTTACACCAAATTCACTACGTTTTTTTTTTTTTTTTTAAATCCTGCCAAGTATTTGGACATATATGAAAGTGTTTCAAAACTTGACAAATAAACACTGAGATGTCTCAATCAACAAAAACCCAAAACAGTATATATAAAACAGAAAGCTGCCTTTTTCCCTATCCCAGCCCCAAAGAAACTGGTCACCAAAATGGAAGAGAGTCTCAACTTTACACTAAACATACAGCAATAAAACCCTTTGAACTAACCAAAATGTGAATAGCTTTTGCAGCTTTTTTTATTATTTTTTACAAGTTTTATAATTAACAAAAATATAGTTCTGTTTTTTTACCCTCAAACTAGGGTAACCTAATCAAGGCAAAAAAATTAAGAAATGGCTTACTGTTAAGCACAACACTTGTACAGTACTACAAAATGCACTGTCACTAACAAAGACATTAGCGGCATGCGGAAGTGTCACCTTCAGAAACAAAATAATACAATAAAAGAACTGCTAAAAGGCATTTACATGTGGGGAAAGGAGAGAGAAAAGCTCAAGATTCAGTACTGTCTGATAGTTTTGGAGTCTATTTATCCACATTTTTAATGGGAGCAGGCACATAAAATGGCTCTGAACCATCAGCTGCTGTGTAATTGCAGTTCATAGAAAGAGTTCTTCCTTTCCAGAAAACTTCAAGCTCAGTGAAATAAACCAAAAAAAATAATAATAAAAAAATAAAAAATGGAAAACCACCTAGTTCCCCCCAAAGAAAACAGAAGAAAAGGAAAATCCCACAAATTCAAAGCAAAAAATGAAAAGAAAAAAAAAAAAAAGGAAAAAAGAAAAACTTGTATAAGGCTTTCTGCTGCATACAGCTTTTAAATGGTGCCAACAAATGTTTTTGCATTCACACCAATTGCTGGTTTTGAAATCGTACTCTCCAAAAGATATTTGTGCAGATCAATCCAATACGCCAGTTTGGTAGTTTGTCTCTCCAAAGGGCCTACCTTCTCATGTAGGAGCCGTTAAGAGACTGTTTAGACATGCTTGTATTCATGTAGCCATGATGCCCTGGAGGGCTGTACATCATGTTACTGTGGGGTGCTGTCTGCATTGGCTGCTGTGCATATGGCTGAGTTCCCATCATCCCCATCTGCATCTGCATAGGGTACTGGGGCGTTTGATTCATATACCCATGATTACTGTGATATCCGCTATTCATCATCGGCTGGGACATACTATAACCATTCATAGCATTAAGGGTATTCATATTCATGTTCACTGAATTGACATTATAAGCTGGGGCTGGCATCAAGTTTACGCTCATGTTCATACCACGCTGCATTGTTAAGGTCCGCGCGGGCCCTTGCATGGCCACAGTCTGTGAAGCACGCCCGTAAATTTGGGGCTGATGAGCTGCTGCAGCAGGTGGCAGAGGTGTGGATTTGGTTCTTACGGAAACATGACCTTTGCTGGCCATTTGAGTCTGCAGTCTTTGGGTGTGGGATATTCCTATATTCGATGAAGTCATATTACGCTGCAAAAGGGGAGGTGGCAAATTCATGGGAGGAGGAGTAAGGTTAGGGGGAGGGGTCATGGTAGCCTGTGCTTGGGGTCCTCCAGGAACAGCATGTGGAGACTGAGAAAGCTGAACAAGCCCTGTATTACTTAGGGGGGTGGACAAAGAGGCACTGTTTGCATAGGAAGTTACAGCAGCTGAATGGCTGTAAGGCAAGGAATGATCCATAAGCGTGTTAGTTAACTGCTGCAGTTTGGCAAGGCTGAAGGTGGCCGATGGCTGAGAGTAATGCCCCGGTCCGAATTCACTCTGACCCATTCTTTCGTATAAGCCAATGTTGGCATTGCCAGTCTCAGGGATTTCAGTTAACTGCATAGGTGGTGTAAAGTTAGCGGCCATGCTGCACTGAGATAACTGTTGGTTGCTGCTTGGAGGCCTTTCAACAACACAACCCTGGGGAGATTTTACATTACAAGTGGGAGGGGAGTTGATATTTGTTTGTTGCATCATACTGCAGCTTCCATTGATGTTAGACATCTGCTGTGTCACTGCACAGCTGCTCTGTGTTAGGTTACTAGACGTAAGGCTACTGTATGAGCAACTGTTTTGTGAAGAGTTGTTTCCACAGATACTACTGCCCATTGTAGAATCGTAACTGCTTGGGTTTTCATAGTTTTCTGTTGTACTCTCAATGCTTCCTAAATCACTAAACCCACTATCCACAACTTGTTGCGAATGATCAGAAACTGAGGGAACATCCATCATTGGACTGGTCTCCATGTTCTGTAGAGACGGCACAGAAATGGCACTTTGATCTGGGCTGATCTGAGCGTAGTTGTTCTCTAATGGAGCAACATTTGGACTATTAACAGAACGAACTGACTGGCTGGGATGAGAGTGCACAGAAGAAACAGGGCTACTGTGGTCAGACTGCTGACAATCATCCAGCGTGGTCATCTGGGGGCTTTGGTCGGTATGGGCATAGTTTTGCAAACTTCTACAGGCCTCTTGAGTTTCTGCACAATCCTGAAATGTATCTTCATGTTCACTTGCTTCTTGGGTTAGAGACTGTACTGCTTGAACAGTCTCAGAATCAATCTCCATGGTCTCAGTACTCTCTCCCTTGAAATCGGAATGTAATTCTTCATCAGCTTTTTGGTCCTGATTGTTATCTGCATGATCATCATCAGATTCCGGCACTGGATCTGAATCTGTAGTTACTTCTTTCTGGTCACTTTCACACTCATCAGCTGCAAGGTCAACACTACAATTCATTAAGTCCTCCTGATTTGAATTACCAGTCTGAACATTTACGTCTAAAAAAGACTGTTGTGTTTCCAGCATTTCTTTGAAAGCTTCACCAGGCAAATCCTCTTTCTCCACTTCTGCTGAACCCATGTGGCTATCGTCCTCATCATCTGCATCATGATCCTCATTGTGAGAAGGTTCTTCGTCATCCTCTTCTTCTTCCTCATGATCATCCAAGTGCACGGACTCTTCTTTTTGCAGAAAAGCCTCATCTGGCTTGTCTTTTTCTTCATCTTTTGAATCGATTCCAGTTTCTTCTACATTCCTTTCGTCTTCCCCAGCTTTCACTATATCATTTTCTTGTTTTTCAAAGGTTTCACTGGATGGATGCAGAGGTTCAGGTTCTACCTCTTTTACCTTATCATCTGGTGGTGGTAATCCTTCAGCAGGCTCTTTAATCTCTTCCTCTGTAACAGCAGGAACTAGGCAGGGCTTATCTTCAGCTACTTCCTTTTGTTCCTCTACCAGCACCTGATAGTCAGGCTCCATAGGAGTCTCAGGTGGAGTGTATAAATTAAGCTTAAAGCCAGGTTTTCTTTCTTTGTTTTGCCTCCATTTAGATGGACCACGCTTAACTCCTTTAGGCCAACCCTGCTTACTCTTTAAAGGTTCAAGATTGTCTTTAGTGCTTTCTTCCAACACAGCTACATCGTCTGTATTATCTTTGGGAGGCAACAGAGACAAAAGAAACATCTTAGCTTGCACAGACTAATGAATCAATACTTTCAAACATAAACCCAAAGTAATTTATGAACTCAAAATGCATTAAAAAACTCTGGAATGAGAGTTATAAACAGATCTTATACCACAAAAGAAATACATAATAAGCACAGCTCAAACACACTTACACAGATATGTAAAGTGCCTCTTGATTGGTGGCCTTTTAACAGTGACTATTAGAACCACCATTTATATGCTAAAAGAACCCTAGAGATTTAAATCACACCACATGTAAACTAAAGCAAACATATCATCCAAGGACGTGATTATTAACCTTTATTTTTAGAATAAGAGCTCTGTGATCACTTTATATAGACATGAAGCTAATGTGTTTTGGGTTTTTGTTTTTGTTTTGTTTTGACAGTAGGAATGTGAGAGTCTGGAGTCACCTGTTTGACCATTCTGGAGGACAGGCTAGAGTAAGCATCTAATCATGCCTTAGTGCCAACACTGAAAAAAGGTGGTTCATTCAAAAGTATCTTCTCAGGGCAGCATATCATGGCACAACTCATAACATATGACGAAAGCCAAAAGATAATTGAAATTAAACATAGAGCACATCAGAACACTAAATTAATCCACTGACTATTAAAAATCCTCTCCAAACAATCACTCTTCTCTTCTTTCTCCCTAGGTACCATTTACATATATACCAGAAAAAGGTGTGAATTCTCAAGATACACCATGCTGCACTTGGGAGTGTAAAGGCTTCAGTGATACTCCTTTGCTGATTTCTGCCTCTCACTGTAGTGCTATAACACTACTACAGTCAATTAATGCAATGATATGGTCCATGGACAAATATACAGTATCAGTTTCATTAGCAAAGTGCAAACCTGATCACTGGGACATAGCTAGAACACTGAATTTGCTGCTACTGGTTTAATCAAGTCCTACTAAGAAGCATGAAAAAGTGGTAATATTCTAATGTACCTGCGGACTGGTTTGTAACAGCAACAACACTCATAAGCATGGCTGTTCTAGTTGCACAAAAGCTGTTTTAAAACAGAAATTAGTGGATGATCCCTCAACTGAGGATCACAAAGATTAAACCTTCCATGTAATTACAAAAACATGGAAGTAGGACCCACTGGCTTCTTAAAGAAAATAGGTAGCCCTAAGAATCTAGTCATTCATTCTGGAATTAAAACTTACAAATGTAATTTGAGAGCCAGGAGGTCAAGGGATGAGCATACATTTAGAATAGCTCATTAGTAGTTACACTGTCCATCCATTAGTTTTTCTGCCAGGAAATATGTTTGAAATCAAACTAGATAAACAGTTTAAACCATCTCTTTTGTGGGGATAAAAACAGGTACCGCAGTACTGAATGCAGATGAGGACACATTGTTCCCCAGAAACTACAGACATTTCATTGAATTACCAACAATGCTGAACAGAAAGATATTTCTGTAATGTAGATCTTCCTTTTTGCTTCTATCTTTTACCAAGATACAAAAACAAGGTTAGATAACATTAGATACCCTTGCTCTGTGGAGTATGAAGTGCCCTGTTGCAGGGACAGAGAAGTTATTTTTGGCAACATGGCATGGACTCCAGTCTGACTTTCAGACTGGAATTTTTTTTTCTGAACAAAAAATATTATAGCATTAATCATTCTGGGATAGCAAAAAAAAAAAAAAAAAAAAAAAAAAAAAAAAAAAAAAAAAAAAAAAGGCAAACTACAGAAACAAACAAAAAAAGAAGCCGCCACCAAATTCTAATAAATTATGGAAGATTAATGGCTCCAGTAGCACCTCTCAGCAGAAATCATTACAATAAGATTTTAAGATCAAAATAACCAAACAACTTTTTTTTTTTTTATAACTTTCCTATTTATGACAAAAATAACATTTCCTTTGAAACCCACATGACATATTAATTTTGTTAAGATAAGAACATTTTCAGCTTACTTGTACAGTTGTCATCACTCCTGTAACAACGAATGTCTCTCTCCTCCTTGTTCTGCTCTTCCTCCTTCTCCTGTTTCTGCTGCCCAGACTGATACTCAAAAGTTTTTCTAATTACAGGTTTCAAGTCATCATCTTCCCCATCCATCTCACAGGTAGGTTCTAGCTGTGGCATGGGGCGTTCCTCATCTGAGTTATCAAATGGCTCATTCAACACCTCTGTTGTTTCAGAAATTGTCTCTGTTGTAACACTGCTATTAATTCTTCTGCGTTTACGGCCTCTTTTCTTTTTCAGTAGGAAAGGTCTCTGAAAAATAATTCCACAAATATAACTCTTCCTACATTCCTGTTTTGTCAGTTGACTCGGCACACTAGTAAAGACATTTATGTTAAGTGAGTTCACATTAATCAATTTACTCGTTCCAAAACATCTTACATGGTATCAAATGCAAATGTAGATTGATTCCATGGGTAAAATGTCTAAAGTATACACAGTTAAAACAGGTATGTATTTATGCACACACACAAACCCTTTTGTAGGTGAAAAATGAGGACTATAAGTTTCTTCATACAACGGTGGTTTCTACGTTCTACTTCTGTTAAATAACATTCACAGAAGTACTAAATAAATTGTATTTACAAGATTTTCCACTGTAGATTTAGAATCCAAGAACATTCACAAGTATCAGATTTTTTTTCTGTATTTCTGTTTTCTATTTTACAAAAACAAAGACAAAACAAAACAAAAAAAACACATAAATTAAAAAAAAAAAGTAAAAGCAAAGGAATGCACCTCAAGCTTCACATTGGTCTTACCAGTACATTAAAGAATCCCACAGTTAGCTGCTATAAAGCAAGTTATCTTTTTTTTTTATTTCTATTGCTATGCATTTATATTTCTCAGAGATTCATAGTTTCTTTGAAGTCTGTTAATCTAAAATAAAAACAAAGAGACTCCAATTCCCTAATTCTCACTAAAGACACCTAAACACATGTGCTAAATCAGGTGTTTTAAAATTTTGGGGTGGTTATTTCAGTAATTTAAGCCATTCAAACAGGTAACTTCTCATCAGAATTCAAGACTATGTAAACACTGCAGCAGAAATTAATATTTAAATTTATTTGAAATTAGAATATGGGTTAAAACATAACTGCCTTTTTGTTTGGAAAAAAAGTACTCCCCTTACAGATTTCCTGTGTTAATGGACTATAAGAAAACAAACCCCTCAAGTTGGAGTCCATCTTAAAATGTAAAAGGGAAAAAGGAAAAACCATTAAAACATTGAATCAATACCAATGCCCAACAGCAGATGGCAGTCACTAGTTTAAAAATAAATACGAATTCTGATTTCTTTGGTGGCACCCATGTTTTTACATGTGACAAATTTATAAGATAAAGAAAAAAATCAAAAAGATAAAAAGTTGGATGGAAGGGAAGAAAGCAAGTACAGGAAGCATTCAGTGCTCTAACGATACAGAAAAGAACTAAAACAGTCTATTAAATACTTCTAAACAAAATAGGCTGTTATTGTGATGATAACGCTATGATTGAAATCAGAATTAAATGACAATTTCAAACCACTGAGTAACACACCTTTCTTTTTATGGCCAGCGACTGTGGCTTTGTCAGCCGGGGAGGCGAACTCTGCTGATTCTCATCCCCACCATCCTCCTCGCTGCTCTCCTTAGATTGCTCTGTGGATTGCCCTCGTTCCCCCACCACTGCCACACTTTCTGGAGATCGCAAATATTTATTTTTAGATTGTACTTTTGCAGGTGATTGCCTACTATTAGTTCTTGTGGAGAATATTTCTTGCTCTTCCTTTTCCCAGCAGCTAGCTTGCTCCATCAGACGCTCAGCCTGAAGGGTTGAGGTTAAAATAACGGGTCACTGAAACAGCATTTACTTAGCCATATCCTTCACGTTCTGCTAAAGAGTTACAATAAGTCAACCCTGATTAGCACTGCTGGCTAACCTAGCAACAACATTTCAGCTGAATCATCTAGTAGGCTCCTTTACAACAGTTAGGATAACAAACCAAAGAAGATTGCATTTCATGGGATATTTAGCACTATTAATGATGCAGCGAATTGATTTAAGTCCTTTAGCACTACATTACATGCCCACTGACATGGATCACTTTGAGCAAGTTCATAACACAAAGAATCGATTGACATTGCAGCCCCTGAGCTCTGCACCAAATTTGATCTGATTACATGCTCCTCGACTACCTCAGGAGTGGTAAATACAGCTCCACAACAAGAGATTCACGTTTTTAAGTTTTAATATTCATCCCCCCCAGAAGTTACCATGTCTTGCTGAGCAGTTTCCAAAACTGTGCATTACAACATAATCAGTATCCTCCACAATTAGGCAAAGGACAAAATTACAACTGCTCTATTTAAGGTAGCCTACTGTTGAATATTAGGGAATAATGAAATTGAAAAGAAAGGAAATTCAGAAAAAAAAAGTTGCTGCTATTACCTCCTTTTCTGCTTCTCTCTCTTCTTCAGAAACTGCAGCATTAGAAACTAACAGAGGAGTCCACCTCAAGCTTTCAGGATCTACTTCATTAATACGTGGATTTGCTTTCAGTTTCTCCATATGACTTGAAATCAGCTTTTCCCTTCTAATAATTACAAACCTACAATCCAATAAACAGTATTTTATTTTAGAAAGTGATCATGTAAAACAATATTCCTACAGATTAAATCATTTTGCACAATAACCTGTGAAAATAAACTGGTAAAGCAACAGATTAATCAAACTAAAAATCAGCTAACGTACATAGATAACACACACTGCTGACTGTTTTCTAAGAAAAGTAAGGGAACAACAGTTGATGAAACGAAAACTCGACACTAAACATCACTAGTGAAGAAAAGTTAAGTTGTTACAGTAAACCAGTCTAAATACATGCAGTAGGTTTAGTGTAGGCCCTTCACTCTGCCAGAGCAGTTTCCAATTTTAATATGACATACAAATAAAAACAGAAAACACTGTGGATCATGAAGCAAAGAATGAGGAACTTGTTAATACTGTAACTGAAGATGGCAGCTAACTGGACAAGAAAGCAAGTTATAAACACAGGTCTTCTAACAAAACATAAAAATGTACCTCAGTCTTATGCTGATGCAGTAGAAAACAGCTTCCTAATTATTATGAAGCAGCATATCAAATGTAGACAAAGACTAACATAATAGCAGTATGCTAGCACATACTCCGCTGAAGTATCCTGTTATAAAGTAAATAACTATAGAAGTTTAAACTTCTTTTAAGCAAGGATTTTGAAGGCTTAAAAAGAAAAAAAAGAAAAAA
This sequence comes from Oxyura jamaicensis, assembly GCF_011077185.1. Classification (NCBI taxonomy): domain Eukaryota; kingdom Metazoa; phylum Chordata; class Aves; order Anseriformes; family Anatidae; genus Oxyura; species Oxyura jamaicensis. The sequence continues at coordinate 14,775,369 of NC_048898.1, forward strand.
AGAAAAAAAAAAAAAAAAGATTAAGTGACCGCATTACTTTCCACCAAGAGAATACTTGGGAAAAAAAATCATATCCGGGTGAACATTTTTTGCAGAACTGTGACAAACCACTACCTCACCAATGTAAGGAAAATGAATTGAATGTAGGATATAATAAGGAGCCATACCTGACTCCCATGGTAAATGTCTGGACAGGCATTTCAAAGATGTGATTTATTTTCCTGGCTCAGCCACTGACCTGGATACCTTTAGCCAGGTCAGTTCATGTCCCTGTCTAAGCTTTACTACCCGTGGAAAAAAAAAACTAACTGACAGTGTTTATAAAGTAATTTGAATTCTGTAGATGAAAAAGCATTATTTTCTAACTGGATGTCAGTATTCAAAGCCCATAGTAATTTGTGACAGGGCACAAGTTTCACACAAGTAATTAATACATATTTATTTCTCTTATAAAATACTTTTGTCCCAAACTTTTGTGTTTTTTTGTTTGTTTGTTTGTTTTTTTGTAGTCAGGTTGACTACAAATAAGCACCCCAGAAAATTAAGGTTTTAATCTAATGACAGCCTTCTAAACCACTCTCATAACACCATCCTGTAGGCCAATCTCCTTTTTGAATACTTGCATTCTTACCAGTTCAAAACTTACTAGTTTTGAATACTAGTACTGGTGCACATAAAAGTTACTGAGGCTGAGCTAATCTGTGATCTTCATTTTATTTCTTGGCACCTCACTGTTTTGCAAGGCAATTTCACTTAATTATGTTTCCATGATTGGACTATCCAGAAAGAATTAAGGTCTTGAGAAACACAAATACCACTGAAAGTCATTTAAGGCATTTTATACAAAAAAAAAAAAAAAGATTAAAATTAAAAAATGCGATACATAAAATCACTCACCGTTTAAAACAGCAATCAAGATCATTAAGAAAGATGACATTCACAAAATAGGAACTCACCTTCTCAGTGCATTAACTTTCAATACTGATCATAGCATTAAATATAAACCCTAAAAAAAAAAAGGTTTGTATTCCCAGTACCTTGGGCAGGACTTCATGAATAGCTGACCCAATCCTATGAGTTTTGTGAAATTCAGTAATGACTGAAAAACGGGTTTTGTAGAGAGAGGCTGCCACCCACAAAACCAGATCTTTCCCTCATTGGCATTCAAAGCAATCTATTTGCAAAGCAACAGTCAGGAATTGTACTTACAGATAATGATATTGAATGAAACCAAATTCTTCACTGAAAATGTTTCAAGCTCTCCACACCCTTCTAACAACAATTAACATGAAAGAGGATCCAAAAAACACCATTTGGCTATGGAAAATAAAGTCTTTATGCAGGACCTCATTAAAATGATCCGGCCTTACTGACTCCTTCAGTAAGATTGTTATTCATTTTAAAGTCAGAATTTTACATGGGCCTTTTTTTATATCACATGCTTTGTATGCAGAGCAAGTAAGTATTTTGTCTCATCATTTTTTTTAAAATTTAAGATTCACTGACCTATCTTCTCTTTTATCTATCATGCTATGCTGCTGCAGGGTTGTGGCAATATCATGTGGACACATTCCCGTAGCTCGACTCATTCCTTTGATGCTGATTTGTTTTTCATGGTGGCAGTTAAGGTATTCTAAAATTACACTTTTCCAGTAAGCCAAGTATGAGAGACGACCCAGATCAGACAACGGCTTTTCAGGGGATCCTGCTTGACCCTCTCTTCTAGAAAGTAAATAGCCTAGAATGAAAAGAAACAAAATATCTTACTAAGAGATCATAACTAAAGAATTTAAACTACCCTTTAAGAAAGTTGGTATTAATAGAGAGCTCAGCATAACTGATTACATTATTGGTAGCACTTGCAATTAAATAAATCCTATCCACAAAAGAGATTGTTTTTCGTAATTATAATGACATTTAAAAAGATTAAGTTTTTTTAAGAGATTCAAACATTGCATTATGAGAATCAAACAAAAGCCCCTTTCTAATCATAAGGAAAGGAAGAAAGTAAGGCAACATGTTTCAGCAGGTCTCATCATACATGTTCTAAATGAGGTGTCTGGCCTTTTCAGAAACTTTTACATCACTGAAGCCAAGAATTTTCATAAGTATCTCAACAGGAGCTGTCATGGGTAGCACCAGTTGGGTCAGTTTTCTTCATGAAGCCTCAAGTGACATAAGTTTTTGATTAAACAGTTAGTTATTGTATTTGAAGTGACATATAATTTACAAGCTGAATTACTAGAATTACTTAGAAGCAATCAAAAAAAATATCTCCCTTAATTCATGTTCAAGAGCATTCACATAATTCCAGTGTGCAGTCTTCACAACTAACATCAGCTACTACATAATATTAATTTTCCTATATCTAACATACATCCTCATTTGAGATTCTATACACGTAATATGTCCTTTTCAACTGTCTTCAGCTTTAAAAAGCTTTTACATTTCAAAGTAGAACACACCTGCTTGGAGATAACAGAAGAACTCTGGTATTTGCCACCATTAAAACTAATTCAGGAGAAAGAAGAAAATAACACAATTAATAAAACGTATCCTTCTTGAGTATTTTATCTCTCCATGGTAATATTCTGCACTGTGCCATTACAAATGCTACCAAAATATGGGTCTTAAGAAAACCAGGCTTATGTAGTGCTTTTTCCATCATAAGCTAGGACATGATGCTTATGGAATTACATTACTCCAAGTCGCCTGGAGTCCACCAACATATACCATTTTCATCAACCAATGTTCTTCTGAAAAGTTTACTTTAAAAAGTTGGAATCCTTCCTTTAATTGTTAAAAGATTGCTTTAAACATACGCAACACATCCATGTCATATTTGTTACGCAAATCCTCGTGACTGTTTCTCCCACAAAGTGTCTTGTATCCAACTTCACTACAAATTTAAAATATATGATTAACACCCAGCTGAGTGAAGCAGTGTCTGTTTCCATGTTTTGCTGCATGTTCTACTATATATACATTGTATGCATAGGCACGCGCATTTATATATGCAGATATACACATACACCTATTTATAGCTAAAAATAAAATGCACACATGTATTTTCACTCAGCCTGAAACAAATGTCTTCACTTTTGGGGGGACAACACAAAAGGTATGCTACAGAATTTGAAAACACATGTTGAGTGGCCATCATAGTCTAACCTCCAGTTTGCATAAAAATGTTTAAACAGAGAAGCAATTATAGTACTACTTTCCAAGTGACCACTAGCAACATGCAAACTGGAATACATAGCGTCATGTTCATATCCATTAGAGTGACTTACAATAAGGTGCTAGCACTTCAAGAGGAATGCCATCCCACATCTGCCTACTTCTACATAGGCACATAGAAGCCTACATAAAGCCTGCCAATATCTGTAAGGTACTACTGGAAATTCAGCAAGTAAATTTATTCTGTCTTACAGAGGAAACACTACCTTGGACCTCAAAAAAAGGAAGGTACTTCAACATTTCAAGTGGCAGCATATGAAAACTTTGTAGTTGGATAATGCATCTTAGTACTAACTGTAACTGTTGTTGACAAGAGCATTCACATTCAAAAACAGATTACATCTTGACTAGGTTGAAGAATTGTTGTTCTACTTCCAAATGCACAAAAGGAGACCTAGACTGTATGTATAGCCCACTCTGTATAATTGTGTGAAGAGTTTTACTTGTACCAATTTTGGATCATCTTGTTTACAACTTCAAAAGATGAGCTCTATACCAAGAAGTCGTTGCCTACAGAAAAAGATGCAGCAGTACAAATCATGACAGGAGTCTCAGTAAAGAAAAAGACAGGGTGAAGTACCTAGATTTTAAAAGAATTCCATCAAGAGAACTTACAGTTGACTTCAAGTAACTATACAGTTTAAACTACCAACTTAACATTCAAGAAAATTTGGGCACTAATAGCAAGTATCTGTAAGCTTCCTCTCTTTCCATTTTTCTCATAAATAAAAAGGCTGTAACTACACCTCCTAGATAAACATCTAACAAGACTGAAGAAACCACTATCAAGAGTTTACTGTTATTAACTAGGCAACTGCAAATAGCTTTAGAGCTTTACTAATATACCCTTGCACATCTGATCCTTCCAGTGGTTAGGGACTTAAGAGATTAGCTCTCAATGGTCATTTTGACATATTCTACATTGAAGTATTAAAATGTATCCTACACGGCAATAACATGCGTTGGTATTTTTCCTTCTACCTTCCTACAATACAACATACACTTAACCAAGACACAGATACTCTACAGAATCAGAAATATAGACCTGAGCTAACAGTCTTAGTTACGTGTAACAGGCACTGAAGGAAAGTTTCTCTTTTAAGATTCTGTGAATTGCATGACATCTATTAAATTAAACTTACCAAAGAGACGCCAAATAATTGATCTAAGTTGCAGGTAAATAAAAAACAATGATCTTGATAGCTCGTGTATCTATCCTGAAGCATCTGAAATGAGTACAATACGTCCCTGTTAAACACATACCCCCAGCGTCACTGTGTCTACCTAATCTTAATAACGGATAGCCTCAAAGTGAAAACCTGAAAAACCTCTCAAACCATAACACCTAACTTGCAACTATGAACAATGGCAACATTCAGAGGACAAAATATAGCTCCTCCCCAGCACCCATTGGTAAAGAAGTCAGACTGTATGCTAAAAATACATACATATATATATATATTATATACATATACACATACATATATACACATACATATATATACATACATACATATACATACATACATATATATATATATTATATATTTAAGAGTTAAGACAGAAAAACAGAGTTGTCTGTCTGCTCATCTGGGCATGTAAATGATCATATCAAAAAAATTTAAAAGACAAAAAAAAAATTAATGATTTTTATTTCTTGTCCTATCTCCAACCTTCAGAGTGAAGCAACATGCCACATGCAATTACAGACTTTGATTTTTGTCACAACCTCCCCAGAGCCACTAAGGTTTACTCTTATTGAGTATTTAAAACAATTAGAAGAAATTCTATCTGAGAAAAGAAAAATTAGTGTAATATACATATATTTTATAGTGATAAAATATATGTATATTACACTAATTTTTATGTATATATAAAAATATATATAAAACATATATAATATAAAACATATATAATATAAATATATATATTTGTTTATATATATTTATATATATATATAATATAAAAATATATATAAAACATATATATAAAATATATGTATATTACACTAATTTCACCACAAATTAGGAGGTAGTTCGACATTAAAGAGTATACAGTGGAAGAAATTAACCTGAGCAGTTATCTTGTACTTTGAATCTGTAGCATTCCTAATATGCAACTCCTCTAAGTAATTAGCTACAACAGTCTACAATCACTTACATAAAAAAGTAACATTAATACACCTGCGCAAGCCTCCAAAAACCTTTAGTTAGTCAGCCACTATTTCTGTTACAATCAGTACTGTCTCTGTAACAGTTAAAATAATGTGGGATTAGAGGCCCAACTTGATAGTACCTTGTTCCAACAGTGGCCAACAGGAAAAAACAAACAAACAAACAAAACAAAAAACAAACAAACAAAAAAAAAAAGAGAAAAAAAAAAAAAAAAAAAAAAAAAAAAACCACATGGGACAGACAAAAATAGGCAAACATCTTGTGAAATCCAAGAACAGAGTAATTTTGTATCTGTCCAAACAATTCAAACTCACCAGATCTATATCACCCCTATGCTTCTCAACACCTTCTAAGACCTTGGTAAAGGGTCTGTTAAGTACCACTGTCTTTTGCAAAGAGTGGAGTCCATCTTCCTCCCCCTTCACTGCATTTACCTGTGTGCTCACTAGTACTGTTCTTTAGTGTAGTTTCTGCTAATTTGTTTGATACTGACATAAGGCGAACTGATTTGTATCTCTCTGAGAAACTGGGGTCACATCAGCCCCTTTCAGTCCTGCAGTACTGAGGTATGCAGTTTTAGGTACACTTTGGGTTACAAACTGCCATGAGCTGCTATTTCACTACGAAGTTCCTTTTAGTTCCACATCCTTCTTACCCTTACACACTTCTAAACTTCACCCCCTTAGCTTCCTGATAAGAAGTCTAACTGAATCCTTAAGCAGTAGCCACTCCACAGTTTTAAATACAGAGGACACCATTTCACTTACGATAGCTGAATTAAACTTTATTATCTATTGAAGAAATATAGACCTGTCCCTCTGCTTTTGACATGGCAGCCAATGCAAGCATGCTCTCAAAGGCGTAAGGAGGCACAGACACGCATTACATAGAGGACAGAAGCACAGGAAGAAGCTGCAAATAAAGACACTAAATGAGTGAATTGGTATACTGAGGGGAGACCAAGTGACAGAAGGATGTCAAATGAGGTTTGAAGGTGTTTTGAGGACCCTATGCAATTTGTGTGTTCTCTATACATGCCTTATATTCTATGACAATGAAAAAATCCATTTATTTCATTTCTAAGGGCTGCATTTCATTTCTGAGGGCTGCATTTCATTTTGGAAATGAAAAGTCTTGCAAAAAAGGGATCTAGCTATAAAGACGTTCAGTTTCTTTGAGTGTGTTTAAGACTCACCACAATCATTATAAAGCCATTAGGTTTTCAAATAAGTTAAGTAATTTAACTTGAATCAAGTAAACCACAGAACAGAAATCCCAGTCTTGTCTTCCGTTCCCTTCATCCCACCATTTTCCACCTGGATGTATGAGACTGAATTATGCATTTGTGCATACAAGAGAAGAGCAAGGCCATACAATGGCTCAGTTATGCACAGAAGTACATGTAATGCACAGGACTGAATGAACACTTCATTAGTGGTTTCCTATTCACCTGAGAATTAAGTGAGTTTAGCTAATATTAAGGTTTTGAACATGTATTTTTGATGTAATTGTATTTAGTATTTCCGTTTTTAGAAAACTTTATATACTGGAAAGATTCTACAAGGGCTGCATTTTACAGTAAATACAGAGATTACTTTGTTTAGCTTAAGAGTAAGCAATAGTCTATTGGTTAGCATCTACATTTCAGAGAATTATGAATTGCAGCAGAGTATTTATTAAGGAGGTGAAAGGAGAATACATACGGCTTATAAAGAACATGTTATTAATCCTCTTTTTATAAAGGTATCACAACATCTTTCACAATCTCCAGCAGGCAATATAATTGTGCATTTTGTTGAAAATTCAACATATGACCAGAAAACAATCCACCCAGAGGATCCTGGGGACAGTTTTTCAATGCAAAGCACTCAGGAAGATGACACCAGCTGAACCTCTATTATCATTTCTTGTGTTCTACTACCCATGTGAGTTTGACAGATCAACCTCACCATGCGTGCCACACACAACGGACTACGGACTTTGTGCCAAATTAACACAACAATTCCTCCACTCGTAATTTCACAGCTTACAAGTGGCCTGGTTCTTTCAGGCCAGTGCCACAGAGGTACTTAACTTCTGTGAGAACATCGCAAGAGAAATTTTTAACTACTGTTCTGAAAATACCTTCTTTGCATATGGTGATCCAAAAAGTCATCACTAGATCCACAACGTGGATTTCTTTTTAACGCCTCTATGAAGTTGGACTGTCATCAAATTTCCTTCCACGTTACAGATTTATACAAACAGCACCACCACCACCCCAAGTTAAAAGCAGCTCTGTATCTACCCAAGGCATTACCTACACTAATACTGTATTGTGGATTATACGCTTAAGGTATATTCAGATAATATTAAATATGTCATACTCCATGAAGTTACACTTGGGAAAATACATAAAATTTCTTATGAATAAAAACACAATAAGCACTTAAGAGATGACAACTTTAGGTATTCAGATTCCATTTTGTTTTATAGTCAGTTTCTAAAAGAATAGAAGACACCAACCAAAAACCTTTGGGCCAGGGTTTTCTCTTAATATACAGCTGCCAAAGAGAAATGGGTCATATGGCAGGGTAAGAGACAACACAACTCAAAGTGTGTCTTAGGTAATTTTCTTTTTCCCCCACATAAAACCTACCATCCTTAATGGCAAAGCCAGCATTAAAAACGCAATAGCAAAAGAGCCTACTTTGCTTGAGTAGTTTTTAGCTAGCTCTCCAATGTTGTTTTTTCCAGCTCACACTGGAAGACTTCTTCTCATATGCACAAGTGACAAATAATGAAACTAGTGAAAATAATGTTTTTTGTTTGTTTGTTTTTTTCTTGTTTGTTTGTTTTAAGGAAGTCTTCAGCAGAAATAGACAGAATGAGCAAAAATGCACGTGAATGGCAAATAGAGTATTGAATCTCCTTCTGTACCTGGACAAGGACCTACAAACTGAGGTTCTTTTCTCCTATGCTACTAACAACAAATCCATGTATTTGTTTTTCACTTATGCAGGTTAAAAATTAAACCATCTTCAGAACAGACCCTAAGGGTAGGGATTCATGTGTTCTGCATTTTAGCTAAGATGGATTTTTTGTTTGCTGAAAAAAAACAAAAACAAACAAAAAAAAGGAAATAATAGTTTACATTGAAAAACTAAACATTTTTTTTTGAGTCTTGTCCCTTATCTACCATGTTCTAGGAAATCTATAGCATTAATCTCTGAATTAAAAAAAAAAAAATACTAGTGAAGAAAGTCTTATGTTCTTATAACTTAAGTTATAACTTATAACATATGTTCTGTAACCAGAATATAGCTTACAAAAAAACTCCTTCACATTGATTACTAATTAACATCAGCTTGATCAAAAAATCACGTTGACTTTAATATTAGTATTACATGCCCTTATACATCCTTTGTTAAAGGGGAAGATACCATTCCGTCAATCTTCCATACTGACTATTTGAATGTCTTCATTACTTGGATCATCCAAAATTTTTGGATGTTCCAAAAAAAAACCACAACACTTCATTCAGTTTGTAACTGATTGCAACTTAAATTAAACTTTCCAAAGTCATCTGCAGATTAGATTAATTTATAATCCTACAGAAAAGCTGCAATGACATGCAGCAAGCATTTCTTTCAAAAACAGAGAAACACTGGTGGTAGTTCAATGAAAGAAAAGCAGAGCTTTGCTGCACTGCATACACTACAGAGAACTGTTTACATCCTATTTCCTCCCTGCACATTCGTAGATTTATTAATAAATATAACACACAGCCCTCTTATAGGAATAACTCTTGCAGAGCACAAGAACGATACAGAAAATGCCATGTGGCAGAGGAAGGACTCCTAAGAGTCTTTCAGCAGGTAAATTAACCCTAACACTGCGACCTATTGGATTCCACTAGAAACAGCAGTGGGCTTAGCAGGTACGAAATACTTATTCTGCTCAGCAGGGTTTCATCAAGACAACTTCCTTTCATATGTTTTAGGCTGTCTTTCATGTTTCCTCATGAAAATGCTTGATTGCCGTCATGTTGCCTTGCTTCAGACAGAAAAATTTCTATTGTGAATTTTTACTTCATTTACATGAAAGAAAAAGACTCTCCACCTTCTTCAGTGCAAAGGATCACAATTTAATGGAAGTAACATTCCATACAATTGAAAATGCATTACTTTATTGCTTCTGTATTAAAATACCCAAACAAAGCACAACACATCACATCTGAATAATCTTCCAATCAGCTTTAATTCCACAAGTCAGATGGTATTCTTGTAATGTGTATTAACTGAGCATCAGTGTGGGGAATAAACCAAATGAAGCAAGACCCAACAGGTTACAACCCACAAACACGAATGACATAGCTTAGAACAACTTCCAGGTTGCCAGTTCCCAGTCATAAAACTGCTACTGAGCTGCTACAACATACAGCATGTCATAATAAGGTAAAGTGTCACCAGCTTCAATTTGCTTCAGAGATGTGTCATCTGTATGCACTAGTATTCAGCAGTTGAGATGTATATGGCTTAACTGCCTGTGAATCAAGGACAAGACAGACAACAAAGACAGAAACACCATCGCCATCCCAGGGGACATGCTTGCTCTCTAGCCATGCACTAACGCCACTTCTATCACATTTGAGCAGCTGTTCCAAACTACTGTCAAGGCACAACTAAACCCTGTACTATCCTTCTGGAACTGTTCAGCTGTACTAACATTAGCAATACGTCACTGATCCTATCAATAGGCTTGATTATTTTCAGAACTAGAAGCACCTTAGCAATTGTTACGTTATTTACACCACATAATATAATGATGACACAAATTCATTTATTTCATTCATTGTTACAGCTGTCCAGACTTTGTCTTTTTTGAAGACACACATAATATTTGTCACATTTCAGTCAGTAAGGATGATCCCCAATTTGCCACGATTTCTCAGAGAAGGTAAGGAAAGGTCTGACAATCCTGTCAGCCAGTCCCCTTGGGTACATGTCACATCTAGTCCCATGAACCTGGATTTGTTTTACTTACGCACTCTTTAACTTGATCTTCCTTTACCATGGATGACACTTCCCTCCACTCCTTAAATTCTGCCACACCCAAGAGCACCACACAGTGCCTACTTGATTCAGCAGCAGGGCCACGCTCTCCCTTTACCCTTACTTCAGCTGTCCACATGCTTTTAAGAGCTCTCTTGTTACTCTCCACATACCTCAGGTGCAACTCCAACCAAGTTCTGCCTTAATCCCACTCCGGCATGTGTAAGCAGTGGCAATCCCACTTCCAATTTCTGCAGACTTCGTTTTAGCTCAGTCAGGATCTCTCCCTGCAGCCTAGCAGGCTTTGTCACACCTATTATATTCATGAACATTAGGAGGAATCATCTACAGTTTGAGGAAACTGACCTTGAAGATCAGTGTCCTGTTCTCCTTTGACCTTCACAGCAGCCTCTCACAGGATACCACGTATCAATTCTCTAAATAAGGCAAAACAACGGGCTTTAGCCTATTGCTTGATATCCTCGCTTCCCTCAGGATCTAAAATTCTACTATCTCATGGCCATTACAGCTTAGACTGTCATGACAGTTACTTATCTAATCAATTCCTCTTTATTTGTGAGTAGCAGATCCAGCAAAGCATTTTCCCTTGCTGGTCCTTCCAACATCTATCACAAAATACTAACTCAAACACACTGCAGAAATCTGGTGGATTGCTTGTATCCTGTTGTGAAGATTGTTTCACCAAGTCCCTTAAAACAAGGGCCTTCCCCTGACAAATGTCAATCAGTTCCTAAGAAGGTTCACCCTCTTCCCTACGTGATTAGGCTTACAAACACGCACCACAATGCTCTCGCTTGCTGCCCTCTTGGGTGATTTTGAGGTATAAGGCCTCAACAGGCCTATCACCCAGGCCATAACAGAGGTCCATGCTTTCAAGTCATTCCTTGCCTGTGCTTCCTGACGAGACTGTATCAGTTTATTGCACCAGTCCAGTCTTCTCAGCTGTTTCAACTCATCTCTGTAAACCCTCTAACCTATATATATAAACAACTATTTAAATAACAGATGACAAACAGGTATTTTAACTAATCACTTACTTGGTCCAAAGTGATTACCTTATCAACAGGAACATCTGGAGCTCAAATGCATGTTGCGACTCTATACCGACTGTACAGATTGACTGTATCACAAACTAGAACAACAATACATGCAATTAAATGTTTGGATCAAACCCCTATTATTTGCCTCATTATGTTCTTAAGGAATCACCAATGAAGTCTAGATGCAAGTCTATCTGCCAGGGAAGGCAGATCAAAAACATCACCACTGACAGGAACTGCTGGACAGTAGTGAAGGGACAGGAACAGCATACTGATGTAATGAAAATGAGAGTCTGATAGGAGCAGGCCGCTTTGAAGTTAAGAACAGATCTTAATCTACTGATGTTTCCCTCATTTTAAACTGTTTTTAAATGGACTTCTGCTGTGAGGGCTACACTTCACTGAGTATTTTAAGGCACTAATAACCAAAGCATCCAGGCACATAGACACTACATGGGTAAAATGAGAAATTAATGCAATATTAGTGTTCTGGACTTGAATCTGATTTATAAGGATAATAGTTCTTCTCACACATTGCGCAACTTAAACCTGTCAATCACAGGTTCATAGTTATGAATGCAAATCACAGTACAGAAGTTTACATATACTTCTACCAGCAGCATAAAAAGTATTCCAACACCCCTGAAGTAGCTCTCATACAGAAGAAAGAATCAAGTTACTTATGAAAGCTTTCCAGATACAGACATTAAAGATGCCAGTGCTGAAAACCCTGAGCAGGAAAAATATCTGCAATAAAAAAAAAGTCCAGCTGCTGCCAGAAGTTGTGAACAGCTTAAGATCTACTTCTCAGATGGAGGGTCTTAGTCATAAAATGGAGTCTTTCTGAAAGAGTCTTAAAAGCAATAGCATTTGCTTAGAAGATTGCCCTTATGTAATCAGCATCACTCAACCCCTATTTATGTATACATTGTTAATATTTGTCAGGAAAAAAAAAAAAAAAAAGTATTTGTGAAAATACTTTTTCCAGGGCAAAAGAACCAACCAGTGAACTGTTTGCCTTTGCATGTTCTGAGTTCTTCTCAGACTCTTTGAAGGCCAACCCCCACAAATGCATTACCAGACTCAGATGGAATCAACCACTTTTCCATTTAACTTTGTTTTGTTTGAAACATAACCAAGTAAACTAAGTCCCTTAATATGGAAAGGAAGAACATGTAATTTTTCATGCAATGTTCAGTATCAAACCAGAGATCTGAAGGAACAGCGTAACTACATTTATAATATACCAATGTCTAAAATGAAAATCTCCCTCAAACCAGCATTTCAAGTTATCATTAGAGACTTCCTTTTGTCAAATATCTAATATTTCATTTTGAAATTATATTAAGTTGAAGACAGGTTCAAAAAAGTAGCTGGAAAAATTACAACAGCTGACTATTCAGAAAAGACAGCTCAATGCAATTAGGTCAGCTCAGCATTCCTAGTTCAGAGGTGTGACCGTGAGTAAAAGGCAGAAATAGGTAAGGTGAAAGTGTGAGCTTATTAAGACTGAAGATCCCTAAAACTGTAATTCATGTTATATTTTTTCCGTAACTATTCTGTGTGCCTCTGGTCTGTTCTTATCTATGTAAACGGGAGGAAGGTCAAGGACAGAGGATCTTAAATAGGTGTTAGTACCCTCTTTGAAAGCACTTTTGATGCAGCTTCAAAAGACCCCAAGACCAAGATCCACACAAACACTTTAAAAAAAAAAAAAAAAAAAAAAAAAAAGACTAGCTGCAACTTGAGATGCTCAGATCCGTGAACAACCTGCTACATTCTCTTTTCTTCTTTGTCTGGTTGAAGAAAAGCTTTCTTCATGATGAACAGAGGAAGCCAAAAGATTCTCTCATTATTGTTGTAAGAAATAATGCCAGCTCTCATTCCTTTCCACATCCTTGAGTAAACTCAACACAGGGGGCCGAAAACCTTTAGTTCCTTTACAGAAAGCTTCACAGAAGAGGTTAGGGCTAAACAAATTCCCTTCATGAAGTGAAGGAAAGGTAAAGATGACTACATTACAGTCAGACCAACAAAAGGCACCCTTTGAGAAAACTAATTGGCTAACACTTATTTTATCTGTGCCAGTTGCCAGTAAATCTATTGAATGAGCATTCTGTGTACAAAGTGGACTACTTACTAGTGGAGTGAAATCATGAGCAAAAGAGAAAAGAAATTGAAGTACCCTTAATAGGAAGACTTGTATGCACAGAGGGCATCAGTCCTGACCACCAATCTGATGAAGAAATTTGTCACTAGGTTAAGTAGGTTAGAATATAATTAATAAGGCTGGACTGATCTCAATTTTATATGCAATGTTTTATTAAATCACCAATTTATTAAATAACTTTAAGATGTAAATTTACATAAGTGAGACTGAACGGAAAGTGGTTTATACAACTAACTGTTGAAGAAATTTCTTTTAACAACTGTCATTATCCTCTGGTGTTAACATGGAGAGCATATGAAAAGTATTAGAAAATTATATTTGCCCATTAGAAAAATCTGTTTGCCTTCTCTACATACTAACAGAACAAGATTTCAATTGACAAGACAGGCAGATGAACCCTAGTAAGCTATGCCTAACGTTACAAGAACCTTTTCATGGCAACGAAGTCAACCAAATGTATGGCAACCATACCATTAATCTTTAACTCTCTAAAAGAGAGCAAATGTCTGCACCTAGCCTGGTAGTTAACGTAACTCTCAGACTTACAACTCAAGAAAATTGCTGTCAAGCTTGGAAAGTGATAAATGTCCTGGACCAAAACTGTACAGGGATGTTTTTTTAAACAGTTTTAGATAGCCAAGTTTCACAGCCCAAAATCTTTTCCTATCATTCTTTTATTCTTAACTACAAAAAATAGACTCATAATACTAGAGCAATGGGAAAATTAAAATGGAGAGTCACTACTGAAAAGACACACCTGGGCAAAGAGAAGAGAACAAAGCACTACAAATACTGTATCTGCTCAGCTAAGTGTTCATAACACAGACATTTTCTCAAACAAAAACATGAAAAGTGCATTTTTGTCTTACATGGACTGCAAATCTTCGTTGTTCGTTTGCTATACTAACACATACAATGCCTTGTAGAGCAAGGCATTAACCAATTAAGATTTAGAACAACAAACCAACAGATTACGAAGGCTGTTAAAGAAACGCATGGTCATACCTAGTTAGCCAGAAGATGCAGAAATTGCATGATAAAAAAAAAAAACAAACAACAACACACATTATCTACGAAGTACAAAAAACTATTACAATACACTTCAAAAAGCTAAGTCCAAGATGTGGCAATCTGCTAAATATCTACTGTTACTCAAAACAGCGGTAAGCAAGCAAAAAAGTCATTTCTTTACAAGAAGGCAGAACTGTCTGATAAAAGCGATGGCACTAGCAAAGAAAGATATCTGTTAAGAAAGCCACAAGGTTATCTCATTGAGGCAAGATGTCTTGCTGTGATGCTAGAAGTGCCTCAACAACAGAGCGACAGGCAACACATCATGAACAAATACCTGCTTTGTCCACTGACTTGCTGTAATAGAACTATACTGTGCAGTCAAAAGCAGAAATTCTTGATCATTAAGGACGCACTATTTAATTAAACCTGTTTTCAGCCACCAGTCTCAGGCAGATGGCTTCTCCTGCTTACTCATTCCCTAAAAGGACAGCTTTGTCCAACAAACATTTGTTTTCATTGCTACTATGTTTGGCCTTGCCTTTTAGCTGTTTTCAATGCTATCTGAAATAAAGATGCTCTTCAGTAAGAATAGTCTTAGCTTTTATATGTGAAGTGACATGCCTGATTTCTTTTGCAGTTCTGACAAATGCAGTGTCTTGAAGCTATATAAAACTGATGGCAAGAAATCCCAAGATTAAGTCAACAAAGCTTGATTCAAAATCCATCTTTATTCCCCCCCACATCTAAATCTCAGCTTGACAGAATGTTCCTTATTAGTTATTTAGGAGAGGCCAAACTCATGCCTTCAGGTCAGCAACATAATCAATTGTCAAGAAAAGAACATAAAATAAGCAGCAGCATTCAGGCTCCCTCACAAATTCACAGCTCCCAGAGACTTTCAGCTCCCTCTTGAAGAAAACAGGCAGATAATTCAACCTTTCATGTGGACACAACACATCTGTAAACAAACCAACAAAAATAACCAAGAGATTGACACAGTGCTCTCTACTGGGGTACACAAGCAAATCAGTCAGTAGTTTAAAAAGAAAAGAAGAAAAAGAAAAAAGAAAAAAAAAATAATAACGGCCACCACAGGTAATAACAGACACAGGCCTCTATTGTACAGTTCCTTACATTAGTGGTGTTGACTTCTTAAGAATAGTTTGAGTATACATTTTTGCAGTGAAGTTCGTTTTAAAAAAAATCATATCCTGTTCCTCTCTACCTCCAGCCTCTCATTCTTACCCTATGTTGTTGGCCACACCCTCAACAGCACCAAAACCTTTCTTTCAGGATTGTAATGTGAGAAAGGGAACACAAAGATGCTCCTGATTAAGATATATGGTCCCACTACATCCCCTCCTACATTCTGTTCACAGAGCATAACAAAGTAGAACCGCACACAATTTTTTTTATAGGTGTATTTATTCACAGATTGCATTCCTGCTATATTTCAGTTTTTTTTTTTTTAATGGCAAACCACAAAACATCTTAACATCAGACTTTGGAAAAGAATACTGAGGGGTGTTTATGGAAGGAGTTTACTGTTCCCTACCCATCCTCAAAAAATCCTGATTTTCTTGAAATGTATTTTACAAATACTACTTTCTGGCCAGAGCACTATTCCCCACAACAAGTTCAAGAGATTTAGACCATCAACTTTATATAAACCATACCAAAAAAAGTATATCCAACCACTTACAGCCCACAGCAGCTTTGACCGAGCTCTAAGCAGCACAGGTATTAGAAGTGGTTCTCAGCAGGTACCAGCACTCATACGTCATACACATAAACATACCTTGTCTCACCTGTGGTAATAGATATGCTTCATTACAGAAGCCATCTTTACTATTCCACCACCATCCACCACCCCCCACTTTGTTTCCAGAAGTTAATTTATGAATAATTACAGACAACATAAGGTTAGTCACTTCAGGTCCTGTGCCTCACTTCCAACTGAACGCTGAGTTTTAGATCAGATACCCCCTCAACCTGCTTCTATAAGCTAAGTCTACACAGCTAATTAAAACAAATACCACAGCCTATATAGATAGAGCAAAGATATGTGAACTCACAACACAGAATAAAATGATGTCTTTTTTTATTACTTGTGCTTTTCTTTGCCCTTTTAGTGTTCCTGTTAATAATCTGGTATTGCTTACAGTGTTCAAGTATTCTTAGAAATAAAATTTCCATATTGTGTTAACTTTGCTCATTTGCCTCATGTTATCTTCCTACTGAAAAATGAAAGCCCTTCAGGAAACAAAATGTCACCCTTCGAAACGCTCCTCCTCTACTGATGTTAACACATACAGAAAATCTGACTTATAGGCTAGACCAGCTCTTTACCAAACTTGCTAGGAGAACAAAATTGTATTGAAGACCAGAAGAAAAGAGCATACTCTTCACAATCTCCTTAAACTCATGTGCTTGAAAACTATCCTAGGTTTCATGCAATACAGTTTGTTAGATAATTTTAAAATTGTCTCAAAACTTCTGGCATAAGTACCTCAAAGAAGTAAATCCACTGTCTCCTTCCTCATCAATACAGGTTTGCGATAAGTGTCCATTTTTTCTGGGATACCTTTTGTGCTTAAAGGAATTTTCTGGACTGGATCCACAACATTCACCACTTCAACATGACTAAGCCCTAAGCAATGAAGGTCTTTCATGCTTCCAGACATGCAAATCTTCTGAAACAAGTGCATAAACTGAAAAGAATTTAAGAGTACACTTTAGGAAAGTATCTTTGTTCCCCTGGGTCCACCCACTAGCTCATCATCATCACTTACTTCTCAGTGAAAGTATATGCAGGTTCAGTAAGCGATCTGGGTTTAAACAAACATCTTCAAGGACATCTGTCCTTGCTCCCTTTTAGCCCAGAATATTTCACTGATTCAGTATTTACACAAAGAAGCCCCCAAATCATTGCAGGAATTCACAGTGGAGAAGATAGGAGAACTGAGATCACAGAAACAGGCTGTAGTTCCAGATCTGCAGTCAAGTTCTTCAAAAATGTAAATGACAAACGGATACATCACCCTAACAAATCTCATACCCAGGCCTCTGCTTAGCTACCTCCTATTGAAAAGCACAAAAGCCTAATGAATGTTGACACAAACCTAAATGCTTTGAACAAAAAAGTGGACCTCTCCCTCAGTTACCAGTTTATAAACAAGAGTAGTGGTACTGACCTCCTTCATCAACTGCTCTTATGTTCACTCATGAAAAGAATTTAAGAGTAAAGACACTATTAGTTTATTAGTTTCTTTTCATTAACAGATTGTTTTCTCTTGTACAGCCAAATTTTTCTTCCTCACCTCCCTTGGAAACGTGCCTTCCCTAGTGATATACATTACTGTTGCACAAGTGATGCTACTGCTGGTACTTCGCTGCTTCTGCAAACGAGGACTTGAGATTTACTCAGCTATTTGTATGGAACAAAACCAAAAATACTAAACCAAGAAACAGATACCAGATTTAGAGAAACAAACAAACAAGGACATTAACGGAGCCATTTTTCTTGTACCAGAACAGAACTCCAAGTAATATAGTTCTGCAGGGTTTTTCTGTTTTTCTTCTCTTCCATTGCAAGGCTTGAATTGGTCTTTCCATGTCATGGACTCCTAACCTCCCAGAAGGGAACCAGGCATTAGTTCAAGCTAATGAAAAAATACCTTTATTTAGAGACATTAAAGCTGCATGCAATAATTGGTACAAAAGGTCAAAGAGTCAGTAGTGACCTTCCCAAATATACATAAAAATGAAACAACACACACAAAACAAAGAACATGCATGTAACCCAAGCAGAATCACAACAATATTAAAGCAAGTTTATTCTCTCAGACAAGAATAATCATTTCATGAGGATAAACTGAATTAAAAGAAGCAATTCTGATAGGGAGGAAGGAACTGCTACAAATCAACTGGACCAGAAACACCCTCAAGATAAATAACAAAAGGCTATCAAGGACTTTGCTCCTGGGCATTAAACCCAACTGTTCCTGTGATGCAAATGAACTGTCAACATGCTAGCCTGAATATTTAGGCAAGTTTATCCTAATATTGTTAGGTGCATTTTTTTCTTCCAGCTGCTGTTGTATTAAGTGCACTGGTCCTCCAGCAAGGAAACTGCAATCCAGTAAGCAAAAATATGGGACTGACAAGAGTTTAGTTTAGTGAGGAAGCATGTATCCAAAGACTGCTTTAAGCTTAGGTAAAACATTCATTAAACAAATATGAAATACCACAGTATTCTACTCCAGCAATATTGAACTTTATCTGTTAGATACAGAAGGTAAAGAAATACTAAGATTTTTTGGCATTGCAACCTAATGTATAGAAACAAAAAGCATACAAAGGATTCTAGACCCTTGACATCTTAAGTCAATTCAGAAAAAACTCTGGCATAGAGATGTTGCTCAGGTATAAAAATAAATGGGACTACATGGAAAGGGACAGCAACTAGACAGTAGCCAAATGTAAGTATGCAAGTAAATGTAATAATTCTCATAATAGGAGCAACAGCTGTGTATCACTGCACATGGACTCATACACAGATACGAAGTGAAACAAATCCAGATTGGGATCTTATGCATTAAAAGCCTACTCTTTTATTTTACTGCTCTCAGTTTATTTCTGGATCAAGTTAAACTAAAAGCTACCTGCCTGGAACTTAATTACAGCAACTACCGAAGATTCATCCATTAGTTATTCCCACTCAGGTACAGTGCTGCAATCATAATTCAGTCAGCCTCACAGAATATAAAAAATATCAAAACTTTTTTTTTTTTTTTTTAAAAAAAAGAGATGTTTGGCAACAAATATCTGTCCCGTAAAAAAAAAGCAGGAAGGTATTAAATAAAACAAGCAAATTAAGACCCCTTCCCTTTCCAGGAAATACTTTCACATATGTAATTTTGTTTCACAAAATTACATCCTTATTTGAAGTAATCAGACTGTTATAAAAGAACACTTAATACATGCTTCTGGAAAAATGAAGTAAGTCAAACTAATTTTATCTTATAGTAAAGGGAATTAAACAAGATCATGTAATATCAAGAATGCAATGTTATAAATCACCAGTTTTAAGTAGTAAGTATTTAGAATTAAACTTGTGGATTTTGTTTGTTTGTTTTAAACCCATTTCTAACAGCCCAACAAATTGCTACCACAGTCAGAACAAGTAACCTCCATACAAATAAAAACAAAACTTACCAGGCTTTAAAAAACATAACAGATACACATGCATATATTGTATTTTTAAAAACAAAATTGCTATTTAAACAACCAGTTTAGATATAGAAAAAACTACACATGAAATTTTTGCTGAAGACAATCAGGCTAGACAACTCTGACATTTCACTGTATACTTTCACCTCACAAAAGGTCAAGTATTCTTCCTAGAAACCCTTTTTTTCCCCATGAAATTATAGATTCATGAAGCAATAAACAGAGCTTACAAAAATCTCTATGTTTGTGTCTTTGGAGTAAGAAACAGCATTATCAGTTTCTATTTGAATACAAGTAAGTTTAAATACAGCTATCAAAAAAAAAAAAAGGTGAAAATTCAAGGAACAGACAAATACTTATTTTCTTTTTGCGAGATAAAATAATTTATTTTTCCTTTCCAAGACACAGGAAGACCACGCTGACTCGTCTGCAAAGATGAAATTAGTTCAAGAAAAAAGAATGCATCACAATCAGAACAAATTCATTTTACTTACCAAAAAAAGCAGATAGTTTTGTACCACAAACTACATTTTCACCATACTGCTGACAAAGCAGAAGCTGCCTAGAACAGTGTTCTTTACAGCCTTTCCAACTGTCAAATGTCTACATGTATATACAGAGTAATGTGAGCAGTCGACTGCTTGCACAAAGTTCTTGAGACCTTTGTGGTTTTAGTTATCACTTTCTGAAAAATTACTTGCTCAACAGTAACATTATTATTATTTTAGACTAAAAATTGTTTTAAGTACTGTTATTAAAATAAGTCAACAAGCTTCAGTGACTGCCTCACAAAACTCAAAATGGAGAAGTTAGACATGTTACCTGCATAATAAATGAAGACAACATTTAGAGCATAAAATTTATCTCCTGATAAGTTAATGAAAACATGACAATCTAGATAAAGTTACTGGCAAATTTTTATTTATTTAACTATTTGGAACTTGATCTGTGTAAGTTTCAAATAATAACTGGGTTTGGCTATATCCCATATTCTCAGGCCTGTTAGAGCACTTATTCTCAGAAGATCAGAACTGAGCAGGAACGGTGAAGCACAAAAAATGACAGCAGTTAGACATCAGTTACAACAGAAGAGGCAAAAGTAAAAAGAAAAAAAAAGGGAAAAAAGTAATTGATTCTGGGTGTGATTTTTTTGTGGAGATAAATTTTGGGTTTACTTATCTGGATGAGGCTATGGCTGCTCTGTTCAATGACATTCAGCCTCAATCCTGCAAAAGGATATAAATACAACTGAATAAAACAAGATGTGCTTCCTCTCTACACCTAGGAAAAGACAGCCTCTAGCAGCACCGATTCCCAGACAGTTAAGGAAACCTCTCGTCCAGAAAAAAAGAGGGAAGGCACTGTGAAAAAGGACTGAAGGACTGGACTGCATATTCGCTCAGCCACAGGAGAAGATAAAACCGGTCGCTGGACTACGTCCAACATGTATTCAGCTGTAGCCTACAGCTGTGATCTGGTCATGTTTGCTAAGATGGAAGGCATAAAGAACAGCACCAGGCAAGGTTCAACCTAATTATACCATTACATAACATTGCAAGACATCCCTGAAATCCTAACAGTTCAAACAGCCTGATGTACTTCCAGATTTTTATAGACAGGTAAAAAAAAAGAGTAACAGAACATGCTACCAATTTCTCCAGATCAAGTAGCACATGGCATAATAACAGAGCATGGAGATCCACAGAGACACAGCACGTTTGAATCAAAACTTTCTGTGGAATCCACAGGTTTCAGAGCTGTGCCACCAGTTTTGCAGGTGTAACTCCAGTGCTATCTCAGTACTCAACCAGAAAGATGTTTGTTAAGAGTGATTTGGACTTTTTTTTTTTTTTTTTTGTACTGGAGTACAAAACAAAGAAAAGGCCTAGAAGTACTTACCACTTGTGCCCAGTAAGAGTTCCCCATCTCCTTTTGCAAGAGGAGATGCTAATCCTCAGGTAAGGGCCAATTTCTGCCTCAGTAACAAGCTTAAATTCACTCTGCACATCTAGTATGTGGTATTTCTCATTGCCTTTCCTAAAATGCTGCAGAATGCACACAATGGAACAGCTGTTGTGTTCCACTCCAGTGATGGCTGCATTTCAATGGTAGATTAAGTGGTCCAAGACCAACCTTACCTAACTCACAGGGGTATAGTGAAAACTGTTAAAAAGCCACAGAACGAAGAGAAATACAAAGTACATTTATTAACCCTAGCGTAGTCATGCTGGGTAGCACGCTTGACTCAGAACTTGAAAACTCTACAGTTACAAATTATTTTCTTTGTCCTGCTGTTACACTGCAATTTATTTTTATTTCCATTTTATTTTCTTGCACACACCTTCTGGGCAGGAATCCTATTATCTTAACTATCTCTATTGTCGTGTAATTCTACAGCACTTTAAAAATCACAAGTAATAGTGAAAACTATATTTACCATTTCTCTAATCACAGACAACGCACACAAATTCCTTAACATCCTCCCTTTAAATTACAGTAGTAAGTTGGATTCAGTAATACTGAGGACATTTAGCCAAAACATTTCCTTGGATAATTTTGTTTGAAGTTTCACTACAGCTTTAACGTCTGGGGGCTAACAAATCTGTATTTAAACAATTGTCCCTCAAGCTTTCAAACAGGTCAAATCAACAGCTCAGCAAAATAAATCAGCAAGAACAGCCATGAACACCTACACTTTTCCATAACTATTTCCATTAAGTGATGCATTTTAAGACAAAAACCAAAATACATTCTATGTGGCAATTCTTCAGCAAAAACAGTTCTTTAGCTAAAAGAAGATGTAAGTTAGAAATATTAGAATGTAGAGAAAGCCTTGCATTAGTATCTTCTTAAGTTTTAATCACAAGTAATTGCCTCTTCTTATACTAATGAGCAAGGCAAAATGGAAAGAAATTTAGACAATTCATTCAGGGTAATAGCTTTGTGAGCTAATATTACACCGCTGAGAGATCCATTCTCAATTTCCAGGAGTACAATAACAGAGCAGCAGTAAGTTATTCACTTCAGGGAGCTTTTCTATCCTATGTAAATATAAACAGAAATCCCATAATCTATTGATAAAAAACAAAGCAAGTTAAATAAAGTTTTACATGTTACCATTTTTTACAATAACCATCAGCTCCTTGGATCACAAATGTAAACAAAACACTTCACTTACTGAAATCAATAAGAAACCTTCCAAATCCTTGCCTTTGGTATTGGGGCATGATCATTATGCAGGAGACATTGTACTTCTGCTGGCAAAGCTTTTCCTGAGGGAAGGAGAAACAGATCAAGTATGTCAAAGCAGTGCTGAAGTGGGCAATTGCCTGCACCTGCCACTACTATCCTTTTAAAATATCCCAATAAGGTGAACAGATGCCTGGGGTCAGTACCAAAGTCGAATAATTCAATGTTAATATTTAATTATAAGAAGGAAATATCAATCAAACATACCCTTCAAAATATTTATTTTTACTAGTTAACTACTCAGCACCTTTAAAATTAAATACATTGTCTAAACAGCATAATGAAGGTTAAGTGTGATAAAGGAGGAGGACAGGGAAAAGGGAAATATTTTCATGCTTCACTGACCTTTCTCTCAAGGATATAAAAGAGGAAAATAACATCCATATACATGGTGAAGTTGCTTTTTCTGCAATTGCTACACTGACTGCTTGCTGGTTTCCACCTTTGTCTTCTTTAAATGAATGTTGGGGGAAACAACCTATATCCACAAAACTAAGTCACGCTAACTTTTTCAAAGCTTCTCACCTGAATCCAAATGAAGGCAGAATGCTCAAAATTCAGAGCTCTTTCAGACAAAGTGAATTCATATGACATAGGCAGTGAATGCAAATATTACACTGACTGTTTAAAACAACGGAAGGAAGAATCTTAACTAGGAAGCTGTTCTGACAACACAGCTTTTAGGCTTTAGTTCCTTTAAAGTTTACTGATAAAAAGGAAGATTCTTAAAGTGTTGTTATCTTTAAAAGATTACAGAGAAAACAAAAAATTAGCACTGGGTAGTTTTGAGGAAGACCAAATAAATCAACTAAAGATATTCAGGTCAGCATAACCAACAAGAAGTCAGGGCCAGAACACAGGCAGTTTAAAATACCACCTATTATTTCAGCTTCCACACATAAGATGACAGCAGATAAGTGATGACACTGACAGGACCAGAAGCCTGGTTTCCACACATTTCTTCAGACATGAAAGTAGATAACCATGTCGCATTTCAGTAGGTTTCTTACTTTCTATGGTATAATGAATGCTGAAGTATTATTTTTTCTGCATGGATTTCCAAACTCTGTTCAGGATCCCAAACTCTCAAGACTGCAGCTAGTATGAAGTACACATCCTGCCAACATATTTGTACTCAGGCAAGCAAAGCCAGAGCACATCTGCCAGCAAGAACACACATACAAACACACGCTTGAAAAAAAAAAAGGTGGGGGGATGGGACGACACGACACAAAACAAATTAAGTACTTAAGTGAAATTTGCATATGACTCCAACATTTTTTCTTAAATTATGGTAGTGAAAGCATTTGTGATCATCAAAAAGGACAAATAGATTGGCTGAAGCAATAGGGGTGGAGTGGGGAAACAAAATGCATCCTTGCTGAATAGTCATTCAGAAGAAATATCAGGAGATATTAATCTGGACACCTGCAGTATCTAAACCTACTTGAAAAATGCTTGCCAATAACAGAGTTGACATGTTTGTATTCCACAAGAACTTCTAGCTAACATAAGACTGAGTAAATTGTGCCTATTAGTCTGTTTTTCAAATCTCAACAAGACCCACATCTCAGAAGACAGAAACCCCAAGAGACTGTTGCACAGCATGCAGGTGCTCTGATATAATTTTTGGACTTCTTAAAGTTAGCATCTTCATACAAATCATTTTTTAAAGAAAGGAAATTACGTACTGAGGGAGGAGGTGATACTAGAGACCACCAAGTATTGAATTTCTAAGTAACTATGTACCAATTGATCAAAATTCTTACAAAGAGACAGCTGAATGCTTTTCTAGTTGCAGGCATATCTGATTATATTTCACCATTATTTTTGTTAGCATTTGTCAAGACATTCCACAGAAATATTTTTGGTCTACAGCAGTAACCACTGTTTTAAAATTCCAAGTGAAGCCACAAGCAACAGACAACTACTCTAAAAAAGACATCCACCATACAAGTTAGGCTTGTGTTCTTATGCTCTGTGCACTAAGTAGCTTCATTAGATTAGACTCTATGCGAGAGAGAAACAAAGATGAAAACAGCCAACCGTTTATATCTAAATAGACAACTTGAACTGCTTACCAGTGAAGCCATGAAAACACATGGAAATGAACATAATTTCAAATATTTAGCACTTTTAGAAGTTAGACTTAGTATATTATTGCAAAACTGATGGGGAGGAAAAAGATTGAATTTTTCAACTGTACAATACAAACCACAACACATTCAATAACAACAAAAAGTAACGATGCATATGGCTGATTGCACATACAATTTCTCAACTTGCATCAGTTTTTTTCTCAAAGACAGTAGTAGTAGATTGGTAACAAATATATACATTCCATTTGAGATCCATAGAGAGAATTTCAAGTTTCTGAATCAAATTCATCTTTGCTGTTGACACAAAAGATAGTGGGAAAGTACAAATGTTTAAAATATATACATTTTTTCTTTTACCTTTGAGAAATATCCAACTAAATGGCATCCTTTCTCATCATTTTTCGTAAGGACATAGAAGAGGAATGGTTCAACATCATAATACAAGGTTTTGTGGTCCAGAAAGAGCTTAGCTAGCAAACAAAGATTCTGACAATAAATTTTGCTCACGTTTCCATCAACCTAGAAAGCAAGACAGATGTAGTTACTTCCAAAGCCACCAGGATGTTAGAACAAAACAGCTTCTTGAATCAGCCATACCCTAGAAGGAAACTTGAGAAATGTAGCATTACAAAAAAAAAGAAAAAAAAAAGTTCAAGAGAAGATGCCCCTGCTTCTGGTTAGATAAGAATTCTTGAACTAGTATTAATTACCTTGCACTTGCAAGTATCCTCTGAGGATCTGGTTTTATTAAACGAAGTAACGTTAATTTTTAATTGTTCTAGTAAGACTTACCTCTTTCACTTACTTCTTAAAACAAAATGAACATGACTGGCAGACAACTAAAATGCGCTATTGAAAATTACATTAAACACAACGTAAAGACAATGAAGCTCATTACATTGAACCTATAAAGTCTAAGTCCAATGAACAGGCTGCTGATTTTGTATCAAACATAGCTATGTTTTGGATAAATTAGACAAGACAAAAATTCTATGCTAGACTAAAACACTACTGAGCAAGACAAGTAAATTTTCAGGCTAAGTGCTACAATTCGTCTAAGTATGTTATGAGTGTAAAGAGTCAAGCTGTGATGCAGACAGCTACAGAAAAGCCAGACATACATGCAGATTTCCTCGATCAATTAGTTACTCCCTGAAAGGGAGGGTTCAAAGGCAACAGTCTTTTTGAAATAATCTTAATAGAAAGGTTTGCTTGTACTGATGTTCTTTGATAAAGTCATTATTTATATTTCATTCACAGAGACAGCCAAATGGTATGCACACAGTGCTGAAAAAGAAACCATGTTCTACTTCGTTTCTAGTTAGAATCCTAGTTATAAACCTGAGCAAATGCCCAACCTTTTGGATCTATTTAGGGACTTCAAGGTGACTGCTGTATAATACTTGTGTTATCTGGATTAAAGAAAGAACATTTAATGGACAGCTACGACTAATAAAGGTATTAGAGTAAACTTCATATAGCACTGGAGAACTTATCAAGTACACTAAGCTCTCATGCAACTCACTCCATTGTCCATTTCTTTTTCCTTCTTTTCACACTTAGTAGCAAGCATGCAAATTAGAGAACATCAACCAAGTAAAATCACTGAATAAGCCACAAGTCTGAAAACCCAAATTATGTAAGCTATCTTTTTCAGCAAGAACGTCTGTACAGAAATGCAAAAAGACTCCTTAAATGGCAGGCAAACACAGCTTGTTCATCAGCTTCAAATACAAGTAGAAAGAAAAAGAAAGAAAGAAAGAAAGAAAAAGACTAAAACTCCAAAAGGAAGCATCTGTCAAACTTCCTTGGCTACAATGTAGTAGTAAACTGTGTCAAAGCCTTCTCTCAAATCTGTCAAAGTCATGCTCCGAGCAGAGGTACATAAATCTTAAATGCCAAAGCCATTTATATTTCTCTAGAAAACAGAGAACACAAAGGAAACCACAAACCCTTCATCCTGCCAAACAGAAAATGGATGCACAAAGTTCATTAAAGTACCTATGAGGAAGGACATGATCTGATGAGTAAGTTTCTACAGTTATCATAATAATAATAGAAGCTAACCTTTGAAATAAGAACAGCTATTTCAGAAGTCTTAATGTAGGTGCTTATTGAAGTACCTCAGAGAAAGTGGATAAGAGCAGTGTAAAAAGAATCCGGACATTCCTTTCACATGCATCTTGTTTTCCACGTGTTTTTTGTGTGTGTGCGGTTTCCTCCCCACCCAGAGCTGTATTTTACTTTATTAAGAACTTTTTATTCATGTGTTGGCAGTAGCTAACGAAAATAAAACAAACTGGAAAGCAGAATTTGCCTATTGCTGTATGCTGCACAGGTCTTAACACCTGCTAAACAGAGAAAAGGTTAATTATTCTAGACTGACAGGACAATTTCTGTTTTTAATAGAAAAAGAATTAAGCCTGTTTACAACTTAAGTCTTTTGCCAGCAAATCTACAGTCTTTAGATAAAATGCTCAAGTCAGGAAGGAAACAATCTTGATGCTGATAACTATTTTCTTTAATAGCATAAAAACAAATAGGTTAATGAACCAAACATCAAGCTTTTCATTTAAATAAGGACTCTAAAACTGCATCTACGATTGTTTGATTAGACAATGGCAATTATCAGGCACAATAGACATTTATACAAGTAAACACAAGTTTCAAGTAGAACCTACAATACCTACAAATTAGAAAGAAGTTGGCAACATACCCATCTAAATATTGAAGCTGTTACACTATTGAAAAACAAGTCCTAGTAACCCTGACAGTCTGTTCTCTTAATGTGACTGGTAACAACTCTTGAGAAACAGCCACATGAAGGTTAATGTGTAGCATGCCTGCAGTTATTAAAGTTATCTGACATACAAGATTTCTGCTGGTCAGGATAACCTTAAACTTTCCAATACTTTTAAAGAAGTAGTCTCCCAGGAAAATAGTTTATAAAAGGCTGTGTACCCACAAGCCCAACTCTGGACTTTCTAAACTGAAGGCAGTTTGTTGTGGCCAAAGTTAGACTCCATCATCCAACCAGGACATTTCATGTTCAAACATCCAGAAGGAGGCAAAAGCACTTAATTATCATTTGTATTTCTAGAACAGTAGGTAATAAACTATATTGCTTGCTTTTATACCTTGGAAGAATCTACATGATGTTTCGTAGTCTCTCTACACCCAAAATGTATAAATTGCTAGAAATGAAAGGATGAAAGGCACTTCTGCTGACAAGGGAATGGCAATCCAGTCAAAGGGCATCCATTGCAGTCCATTCTAAGATGCATACTACAAAAGTGTCTCAAAAGGTTGAGTAATTCATGGATTACAGATAAAATAAGAGTCATGACAGAATTTGACAAGGTGGAACAGGACAGGGAAGATGGGCTTGCTTTTGCAGCGCAGTAAGAATCTCTGAGGAAGTGCATAAGTATCTTAAAGTTTCCATGCTACTGTTCTACAACTGGTCTGTAATGTCTACCAAACAATTACTTTCAGAAATCTAGACTTGGATACACCTACCTCAAATACTGACAGGTCATTTCTTCTGTAGATTTCATTGGCTGGAGGATGAAACCAGCCACACTTCTTTGAGTGCCTTAACAAAATGTTTTTACTTTTCATGTATTTAAGACAGAATTCACACAGGTAAAGCTTTGGTAGTCTGCAGAAAAATTAGAAAAATATTTTATTTTTTGAAAATGTTAAGTTCTGTAAAAAGAAAAGTTATCACAAAGTGATATGCTCCTCCTTCCCCAGATTATTATAAGGTACCCAGGGTAAATGCTGCTTAAGTTTAAAATACAAATTTAATAATATTAATTAAAAGTATCACTATATTAGAGGGAATGATTAAACATATACATTAGCTATCAGAAAAAGAAGGTAAGAGTTCAATCACAGCGAATCTGATTAAACAGAGTGTGACTGTGGTCAGCTTTTTTGTGGTAGAGTGTTAGGTAAATCCCTGTGATTTGCCCCTTCCCACATTGCAAAGTTTTTGCTGTGGTCTCCATCAAAGCAAGCACACTGGAGTCATACCTCAAATTTCACCTTTTTTCTTCCAATAAAGACAAAAAGGACACACAGCAGAATACAAAGAATTCCCTTTAATTTTCTTTACTTTGGATACAGGGAAGATATATAGGAGATAATATAGTAAACAATTATCTTACTAATACTTCAGCTGGGAAAGCAATTGTGGTAGGATTATAATCCCCCACCCTTGCCTACGTTATTACTTAACTCAACCAGAGAAGCCTGACTAAACAGTCCATATATGTGAAAAGTCTCCTTTCCACATATGTCCATGAAACAACGCATCCTGGATGATGACTACTCCTCCAAGGAGGATTCAGTTCAGACAAGATATAAGTTACACACATGCCTTACATCAGACAATGCTGACAAGTGTTCTACATACCACAAACTGCTCCTTTTCAATGAGTTTTGTTGCTATTAACCTCCATTTTAAAATTATTTGAGCAGTGGATTATGCCACAACATTTTAGAGCAGAGGAAAAACTATCTGCTCTGAAGATACCGGCATATCCTGGGATCATAACCATGGCTTGCATGATTACAGGATTCTAATAAAGTTTATCAACAACATAAAAATAGTTGAAGTGTTCGTTCCATGATGTAATCCCACTGCACTTAGGGCCAAGAACTGCCTCCTACAAATGACATCTCATTGTTGTCTTGTACTAACGACTATTCATTATCATGCCTGTATGTGGAATTAATTTGCCTGATGTAACAGAGCTATTTCTCACAATATAATATAAATTGAGGGATTAAAAGAGTAACTGATGAAGAAGATTAATACTATAAAAGCATTGGTAATAACAGGAAACATGCTGTTTACACTTTTTTTTTAAGCCCTGTTTTTTTGTATTATCAATCAACAACACATTCGTCATTCCCACGATGCCACAATGCTTACACCTAGGAATAAGAGGGAAGGAGAGGAAAAGGAAGCTCACATTAATGCCATGCAAAGGGTTTTTGAAACATGCCATGTAACCCAGTTGCCTGCTGGAGTAGACGTCTTGAAGAACATATAGTTCTGCAAATTTCCATGTGTACCACATATCCATTGGATTCATGAAATATGCTTTTTCAGTACATGCGAAAATCAGCAGGAATCTACTGAGCACACATACTAGTTCATGCTCTCTGCCGGACTGAGGTGTCTAGCACAGGCAGCCAGAAAATGGGACACTGTTGGCACACTTGGCTCACTTGGACTTTATTTATCTAATATTTGCAGATTTCTTGGTCCTTTAAAAAGAAGGAAGTTAACTTCTGGATGACAAACAAGATTAACTGCTCTAAATGGCCACAAGTCAGGCATTCCTGGTTTGAAGTTGTTAAAAAGAAAATACTAATACATGCTACAAAGTTAAAGTTTTTGCAGGAAAAAAATGGAAAAAATGGCATTTTTAATGCATCTTTGATTAGAACTAGTAGAAAGACAACTCCTTGATCTCCCTTATAATTACAAACGCATATCTGCTCTTAAAGTTACATGAATAAGTTACAAACAATTACAGAAAAGAAAGTAAATCACAATTATCACATTAGAAAAAATCAAAACAATACATGTTGATTTTGATAACTTGTTACCTTGCATATTCCTGTGGGTAAGGTGAAGAGTACCAGGTCTGTATCTCATATTTTCCAAACTCAATCACTGAGGGATATCGCCCACTTGTTTCACCCGTGTTTTTACACCCAATTTTCTGTCAGGTACAATAAAAGCAAAATACTAGTTACAAAAAAAGTAAAACCAAACAAAACAAAGCCTTAGCTTTGTATCCACTTCACCCAGTGAAGGTGTGAAAAACCTGAAGTATTCAAATGTTGCTTAAATTCTTCCAGCCCAGGCAGAGAACAGAATTTGCAAAAAGCTAGATATAAAAAGGGAACATTCCTTTCAAGGTGCCAAACAAACCTGCAATCATGAAGTAAGGTCAGTAGTGCTTACAAATAAGCACATACAAACAAATGATATATGGCCAAGCCAAAGAAGAGGCACAACTGCCTGAATCCTTTTCTCCAGGATCTAGTGGAAGGACTTTTCTGCAGTTCTGGTTCAACCCCTAAGCCATTATCTTGTCAAAACAAGCAAAGAGGAGGGATCAGCAGAACCTTTCTGGAGGTCCACAGGATTTGACCTCATAACTGTCCCCAGTATAGTAAAATAAGCTGTTTTCAGCTAACATACTGTGGTTGAACTGATCAGAAAATGACTGCTAGACTAAATACAAAAACAAAATAAAAATGGAAAAATAAGTAATTTAATTGCCTCCAATTTCAGCAATATTGCCTCATAACATTTTTGGACTGCATGTGAAATAAATAAATGAGGAGGAGGTGGGAACTGTTTCTATGAGCAAATGGAAACACAAACTAATCATGAAGTTGATTCTTTAAACTTCATTTGAATTTGCTGGTTAACACACTCTGAATTCAGACTGTGATAAGGTCGTCACATTGACCTATAGCAAGTAACATTGGTTCTTCTACTTTTAACATGAAAAACAAATTAAGTGACTTGCATTGCTAGAAAAAGTACTAGACATAATGGTTTATTATGCAATTTTATAAAAAGCAGCAGTTGAAACATTACATGGACCTCCCTTCTGACCCAGGTTCTCAAAGACACTGGTTGCTTGAAGGGCAAAATCTCATGATTGACTTGTGAAGAGCTTCTTGAAACATAGAAGCCTACTAGGCTTGCTCATTTCATTGAAAAAGAAATTTAAAAGCCTCTTTTGCAAAAGGAAGATTCAGCTGCCATATCCAACTTCCTTGGTAAAGAAAACCAGCTCCGTCTCAGCAAGCTTTAGATTACCAGTAGGTACTTTAAAGAAGAGCATCAACACCAGCTGGTATAAATAGTTTTAGTCGGATTTAACTCAAGCATTTTTACTACTACAAGTCATCTATATTATTCAAATTCAAAGTGTGTTAAAAAGTGGGGCAAAATAAAGTCATGAACTCACTAAATCCCCTTGCCTTCTACCAAGCAGTATTTATTGGGATGGGCTTAAGTTTTCATAGTGGCTGCTTTCTCTGCACAGGACATCA
Source organism: Oxyura jamaicensis (assembly GCF_011077185.1). Classification (NCBI taxonomy): domain Eukaryota; kingdom Metazoa; phylum Chordata; class Aves; order Anseriformes; family Anatidae; genus Oxyura; species Oxyura jamaicensis. The sequence goes on from NC_048898.1 coordinate 14,807,733, forward strand.
AAGCACATTCTCACAGACCATCACCCTCTTAGTGACCATTATTTCAGCTGTGCTTAATCTCTATGTTTAATCAGTGGTAGTCTTGTGTCCAAAATGCTCAAGGATATCTTTCAAAATCTATCCCAAGTCTCATTTACCTGACCCATTCCAAAGCCTTGTCTCTAATCTAGGAGACTTAAACTGCATATACACTGTCTCCCAAATTATATTTACAATAAGCATGACGCAGTAGGTCAACAGGATTTTATTACAAATTAAGAGAATATGAGAATGAAACTGGTTTTAATTTACATATGTAACTGCATTTTATGAGGGAGTGTAGTGATACAACAAGGGGTAATGGCTTTAACCTAAAAAACGGTAGGTTTAGGTTAGATATAAGGAACAAATTCTTTATTATGGGGGTGGTGAGGCACTGGAACATGTTGCCTAGAGAAGCTGAGGATGTCCCATCCCCAGAAGTGTTCAGGCTGGATGGGGCTTTGAGCAACCTGGTCTGCTGGAAGGTGTCCCTGCCCTTGGCAGGAGGTTGAAACTAGATGATCTTTAAGGTCCCTTCCAACCCAAACCATTCTACGATTCTGTAATTTCATGCAACATAGTCTTACCTCCAGGGAAAGCTCCCGAGCCTGTTTAAATACTTCCAAATCCTCCTGTGTAACTGTGTCCTTGCTTCCCACCAGAAATACATCTGTATTTTCTTGTTTGATGCTTAGTTTGATTTCAGTATCTGTTATTTAAAACCAGCAAAAAGTTTATTCACAGACATGAAGATTACACATGCCTTACCAAAGTGTTACTCCTAAATAGGATTGTAGCAGTTATAGCTGTTATGATTCCCCATTTTGACTAAATTTGGGATTATAAATAACAGAAATGAGTCTTTCCTCTCTTCTGGTTCTGTAGGATTCTGTTGGGTAAGCAATTTTTGGTACTTGCTTGTCTTTCTGTCTAAGGCTTTACAGTCCAGTTTTACTAAATTAGTTTTGAACCTCATAAAAGGGAATATATTCTCTCATTAAAACTATGCCACTTGATAAATTTCAGGATATTCTACAAGGATATTCTATTCTAATAATAAAAATTAGAGAAAAACTTTCCCTTAAAAGTTGGAGACCAATGTTAAGCTAAGTGTACATTCAAACGTTACCAGTATATTTTTTTCTTAAATAAAAGTAATTATTAAAAAGGTAGTTTACAGCAGTACAGATCAAGTGTTGTGGAGACTGTAGCAGGATGGAATTGTTCATGAAAAAGCAATGGAGCAGAGGGAAATGAATTGAAATGCCCATCATTATAAGCACTGACAGCACACAATCATGACAGCACTACTGCCAGAGAAAGGGCAGGGAAAGAACAAGGAAGTAGCATGAAGTGGCTATTCATGCGGTACTAAACAGCCATAAGCAACATCATGAAGGCATTTGGGGCTCCTAATGTCACTACAGATGCAAAAAATAATAAAAAGGTGGTGTGGTATTAGTCAGAAAAAAACATTTTGGAGGTTTAGTCAGCATTAGAAAAAAGGTCAGCTTCGTCGCTTTTGTATGAAAGTGAAGTAGGAATAAGAGAAATAGCTAAGACCTATGTGACAAAATAAGAATTTTGGTTTTGGACGGGACGCAGTTTTGGTTGGCGCTTTGACCTTTGCTTACCATCATCCTGATCAGGTTTAATTCTTCCGTCTGCCAAGCTCCCCTTCCCTGGTGAGGGGGTCCCCATCTGAGGGGTCACTTTATACTTTAATCTGCCTAGAATCCTGTGCTTTTTAAGGAAAGTTGTTCTCTTGAGGTGAGTTATTGCTTTAAAAGCATGTCCTCTAGACACACCCCATCCAGAGGTACAGGCACGAGAAATAAACCTACTCCTAACCTCTTTCTTTCCATAGAAATGGCTATTAGATTTTGAAGTAGAAGATAATTCTGGTTTACGACGCATACGCTTGGGCGGTGCATAGCTTGGGTGTCCCTTTTTTCGAGACTGTCCCTGAGCGGTATAGATATGAGAGAGTCCATCAAAGAGTCCCTTTAGCTGACTGTTACTAGGAAGACTACTAAAGGAGGGTGCGCTTGACTGACTGGAAGAACTCTGGGGAGAGTTAGAAGAAGTAGAAGTGCTGGATTTTTGTGAACTGGGGCTCTGACCAGAGATGGGGGTTGGGGGTAGAAGTGAAGAAGGTGGAGGTTTTAGCTTTTGTGTGGTACCTGTAGCCAACACAAGAGAAGTGCATGACTGTTTCTGAGAGACCTTTTTCCTTGGACGATAGTGCTTTGAAAAGTCTATTATTTCACCTCGTGATCTGCGACCATCAGGTGATGGTGTAAAAAACTTAGTAAGGCCATCAATAAGCCCTTTGGTTTTCTTGTTAACTTTAAGTGTAGAGGCAGATATGTAGGTGGAGGTGGTGGTGATTTTGGTGGTGGCACCAGGCCGAGTGGGGTCTGTAACAGGCAATCTGCTGCTTGAATCCTTCACAGATGCAGCATGACCAGATGAAGGTGTGGTACAGACTTTAGTCTTTTGACCCCTACCAGGTGACCCCCTTCCTGTGAATGCATTCACGGATCCTTCATCACTGGTTACAGACCTATGCAAAAATTTGGAAAACAAAAATCAGCGTTAAAAAGACACAGCTACTGCCACATAGCACTGCACTTCATACATATTACTTATGCCACTGTACTTAACCTTAAAAAGTTTAAGGACATATGCATTTTTAAAGTAATTCACACTATGATGCAACATCCAACTTTCTCTCCCCTCCCCACTGCGTTTCTTTTTTTCTCTGTTTAAATAAGGTAGTCCACTGTACATATAAACAGATGCAGCTCAGATAGAAAGATCTCCCAAGTGTACAGCCTCTCCATCTACTTTCAGGCATGTTAGAAATGTGCATCTTTGGAGAAAAATATTAATGCACTGTGCTTGAGCACAGTTAACAGCTTCATCACAATAGAATTTATTGTATATACAAAGAAGATGCTCATATTCAATGTAAATAAGTTAATGTATATCAAAACATTTGCTTAAACTGTAGAGAAAGTCTATTAGTTAGCAATACAGTCAATTTTCAACAAACTGCTGTTTTTATCCACACTCATTTGATACCATATGTCAACACTAGTAATAAAAATTACCACCTAAGACATAAAAGAAAATTGAGGTCATTTATGGAGAGCGTTACAACAAACCCAAACAAATGGCCTCTTTTTTTTTTTTTTTTTTTTTTCCTAGAAATTGGAACAACAGGAAAAAAAATCACAATAAATGAGAAAGATCAAAACCGTAAAAACAAGCAGTGTTTGTAGAAAAACCACAAACCGGTCAAGCCTAACATGGAAGATGTTAAGAAAGAGTGTGGTGACTGCTACTTAAATGCTAGGAAGAAAAAGGGCATGCTGAAAAGCCAACATTTGTGACAGCAGAAGTACAGGTTCAGCTAGTTGCTAATGACTAAAGAGATGAACAACACTGAAGGACAAGCCGGAGACTAAGTAGTATATTTTAAGTATATAGAAACTGAACGTTTAAAATTATTTGGAGTAAGAGAAATAAATATCAGGAAGCATGATCAATTGGCAAATCCAAACACAGCTATATAGTTGCATCAAATGCTTCCATTCCCCCTTTCCATCCTGCTCTTTGAAGTTAGCTCTTTTATTTTGCAGTGAAAAGTTCTGTTTCACAGATTTTGCCTTCTTAATTGAGATGCCGAAATAATTAATTCCAACAGGTTACTTCTAATTAGAGATCAAAGAGCCTGGGGCTACCATCTGGTATGCTGAACTCCAAGGGCCCAGCAGGTTAAGAACTGGCCCTTTTCTACTCACACATCCTTACATTTGGGTAGCTTCTAAGAGGCAACAAAACCAAAAACTTAAGTCTTTCAAATCCTTTGCTGCCATAAGCTTGCATCCATAACAAGACCTGCTCTCACTACCACATGTACTAGCATTTGGTACTAGTGGTGACTAACGCACCTGTTTTTAGTTAATCCTATATAGTAATTTGCCTGTATAGTATAATTGTGAAGGGTTTCCTACAGACAATCAATAGACAGATGGTTATTCTAGGATAACTGGACAGGTTCTTTGTACTACACAAAAAGAATCAAGTGGCATTAGCTAATCCTGCTGTATTTCATGTGACCACTCACATTTATGTATGACACTGATGTCTTCTGTACATTACCATCACTTAAGTAGGATTCTATGAGGATGCGTCTCTGCTCTTACCCCATCTCCTAACTATGGGTTTTCCAAAACAAAATTACTTCATGTAGACTAGACATTGCAGTAATAGAAGTGTGCCCATAGTAATGCAAGTATTTTTACAAAAAAAAAAGCTTCCCTAAGTTCTAAACATGCCCATGTGGTTCATTTGCTACAAAGAAAAGAAAATCTTTATATTCATCATCATCATCCAACATTACAGGGACTTTAACATCCTTTAACACAGCATTCACATTAAAAGCCATAGCTAAGAATTTCATCATCAAAAGCTAACAGTAAAACCCACACAAACTTTTCAACTTCTCCTTTACACGTATGAGGAATGAGGGGAAGCAGAAATATTGTATCAAACATTCCTGCTAAACCCACTGTGGAATGCATAAATCAAGGACATGTTTTTAGAATTCTCAAAGGGGTAAACACAAAGGTGTAGCGATAAACAGAGGGAGATGCACACACAAGGAAATACAGCCATTTCACCATGTAAAAACACTGAAAGGTGTATGGCTATTTCAATGACTTTTAAATACTTATTTAGTCAAGAGAAGGGAGAAATAAAAGTTTTTCATGAATTCTTCCTTTATGAGCATGTTCTTATGAGCCATTATAACTACATTTTTGACTTTGATATAGTGCCATGCTTCCTCCTAGGGTTCCTACCCAGAACTTTTGAACATAGACCTAAAGGATAGATGAGATCCTGACATAAAGAGAAGAATAAATATATAGATAGCAAGCTGCACTACCAAGTACATCAACATGACTGTTATGCTGTACTTGAGTATTGCCAGTATTTACTTTTTTTTTTCAATGTATGTATGTGTTTCCCCTTTTACATGTTGACTCCACAAGTTCTTATTTTGCAAAATGCAAAGTTTTACAGCAGCTAACACTCAACTCAGAAGTATAACAGACAGGTTTAGACTGTAGAGAAAAATGGTTGGGTAACAGCCACGTGACAAAATGAGTAGTAGATAAAGCCAGAAAGCCTTTCAGCTGCTGAGTTGACACAGCCAAACAAACTTAAATAGGAGGAAAAGTAAGGCACGTGTATAGAAACATGAAATGGAGGGCAACATGCTACTGAAGGTAACACAGAATCTGTTCCTGTTTAAGACTGAGTGTAAAGACAACTCAGCATTTTAAACTACTTTAAAAAAATCCTCCAACCAAGCCTTAGGATGTCCAATTACAGTGTTCCCTAGAAGGACAGATGGCAAAAGAATTACAGCATTCTCTTGTGTGAGATGAACACATTCCTAATAAGTAAAACAAATGGCAGTCTCTTTGCCTAGTAACCAGTGGCAGCTTAACAACATAATTCAAAAGTTTTCCAGAGTACCACTAAAATCAGAACTTCGATAGTATTTACATGTTGTGCTCTTTGGAATGGGTTTTGTGAACTGATACTAACAAAGTAATTTTATACTACATTTGTATAGGTCTTTGAACAGAACAATTGCCTGTAATTATTTCTAAGTAAATTCACTATTTATTATTGATTTAATATGGACTCTGCATGTACATCAATTATTTTAAGTTATATATAAAGATAGCTGTGTCATGTATTACTGTACAGACTTTTATTTCTATTTGGTATAGGTGCAAGTTCTATTAAAAAAATTATGGGACCTAGAAAAGTAACTTACAGAAAGTTTTTTCCACCACATTCTGACAAGACGTGAAAATTAACCATTATAAATAAAAAGTCATTCGCCAGTGGGCTAGAAGGTCTGTACTAGAACATTCATCACTTACTTTCCCCAGTTTGAAACACAGCTAAAAACTGTGGTTGAAACTTGTTACTCTAGTACAGTAAAAAAAAATTAAGAGAAACCTACAACATTCGTTGCTTTAGTTTATTTTTCGGTCGTCCGATAGGTTTTGCATATCGTCGCCTTATTTGGGCAGCTTTCTCATGAAGTAGCTTTCTCCCTTTCTTCTTTGGTCTACAGACCTGGCAAATCCACATCCCTACATAAAGGAAAAAAAGTTTAATTGTACACAATTTATTTAATCTGTCCTGCAAGTGTCTACCAAGATATATGCCATGTATGTAACATTTTCTTATAAACAAGACAGATGGAAGGGGAAGTAGACAAAGAAAAGTGATCCCCTTCTACCTATACCTCAAACCTTTTGAGAGCAAAGTGCTCAAGGAAAGGGGGAAAAAAGTTGCAAAAGAGATCACAAAAGATGATGAGCAAATGGGTTCTTAAAAGAAAGGAAGATAGCTTGCTCTTCCTTACACTACAGATACATATTTCTTCTGAAAAAATTAAGATGGGAAAAAATTACATGTGCATTACACAGCTAACTAGACTAAAGTGTGCTAAAGAAAACACCAGATCACAACTAAGTATGTTTGGTTTAATATACAACTTGAATTTGTCATCCTTTTAACATTAGATAACCATGCCTGAACACTTTTTTTTTTTTTTTTTTTTCTTTTTTTTTTTTGCTTTTATAAATAATACTAGAAGATTTAAAGAAAAAAAGCTGGAAAAAGCCTTCAGTGTAATTTTAAGATTAAATAAGGAAAGCCATAAAGATGGGAGACCAGAAATGAGAGGTGCTATATATCAGAAATCTAGAGAACCTGACGGACGCAGGTGCTTTGTTTAAGTTACCCTTACATGAGGCAGCTGTCTTTTTCACCCGCTTTACAGATTTCTATATCAATATATACACTCCAAACATTTTAAACAGCCTTTGCGAAACTTCACTCTTGATAATAGGCCAAGAACTCCATTCATGGTGAATTTGCCTGGTCAACTGACCAGAGACCTTTACAGTTTCACAGAGGAAAAAAAACTCAAAACATAAAGTTCTGGCTTTGACATGATTGAAACTATATTGTTCACCAATGCAAAAGTAATTAGCATGATCAAGAGCTTTTCGTCACTTAATATGAGAAAAGACTGTGAATGAAAGTATTTTCATTGAAAGTATTTTCATTATCACCTTTTGGCATTCGGGAAAGTGGTGGGTCACAGCACTCCATGTGGAACCCTCTATCACAGGAGTCGCAAAAAAGCATGTTATCCTGAAGGGGAGTGGGGGAAGGAAGAGGAAGAGGAAAAAAAGACTTAATACAGCATTGCTAGAGGTTGCACAACAGTGATTTGTATTTGCACATGTGCTAAGTATAGAGCTATGATAAACAGAAGTCAGGTAACACTGAACAGTCTAACTTACTGCATTTTTGCCTTGGATCCTACATGCACTGCATGTCTTGCATTCAATACACTGCCATCTTAAGGCCTTCACATTTGTTGTTAACTCAGGACAGAATTTCAAACATGATGGATGTCCTAAAAAAAATAAAATAAACCATAACAACATATTTAAAGCTTGAGATTTAAATAATACTGATGCTTATGTTCAACAGAATGTAGCCAGCAACACCAGAGCCTTGTAAGCACCAGCAGTTTTTAGAACTTTGCAATACATCATTTAACTCGCTTCTTACAAAGAAGATATGGCAAAACTGCCATAAAACTTGTTTATAAAGAGAAGTAAAAAGCTGACAACTGACACCTGTAAAGTTTTCACAAACATCTGAAATACAATCTTTTCTTTCACTAGTTGTACATGTGATGGAAATAACCAACTGCCATTGGTCCTGAAAAAAGCATTTCTACATACTTGAACCCACTCTTTTTATAGCAGTGCAACAAACAGATTAAATCTTTATACAAGACTGAATTAGTATATTTTTCAAATGTTCTAACTACCTACTAGAGAAACTTAATAGTTGAGCTATATGCATTTTTCATTCCAACTTATTACTAAGTTATATACAAAGAACAATTTCAGAGCAGCCAGAAGAAAAAAAAATGGAGTCGAAAAATGACACTTGAAAAGTTTACTACTATGGTACGTTTAAAGTGAGGGACGAGATCAAGTAGGGAGAGAAGAGTAGCTGAACTTCAGTTTCCCCATGAAATTGCATTTTATTCCCTAGTGGGATCATCATCTTTTCCACTGCAGTCTAGAAGCTCTTCCAATTAATACAAGGTATCAGACAACTGAACACATTTAACACCTTAGGCAATACTGGCAGTGACTTCTTTTGTTTTCAATACTCTCAAAGGAGTGTAAACCCTTAATCCATAAAAGATAAAAGCACTGTTAAATAGGAAGGAACAAACTTTCCCAAGGAAGCACTTATATTTAGAGATCATCAAGGACATCAAGTTGTAACGGAAGTAAGAATCCCTGATGCCATGCTGTATTGATGTCATGAGAATGCATGATGATTTCTTCTCATTGCCAGAGGCTGGTAAGTACAGTCTTCCAGGTAGTGGTCTGTTGATGGTGATTCAGATTTTGCCCATCTCTTGCTTCTCTCTCAGTCTAAACCACCACAAACAAGGATACAGGCTAATCCCTAAGCATTTGCTATTTTAATCTTCTAATAGACTGAGGCAAGAATGACAAAGATGAATGAAGGAACGCAAAAAAAAAAAAAAAAAAAAAAAAAAAAAAAAACTTCAAAATCTGAAATCTGTACTGATTGTTTCCTCTTACAGCATGTACCCAAGACTTAATCAATCCACTTCTTGTTAAAAAAGCAATTTAAACAGGGTAAAAACATCATTTTCTCAAAATAAAATGCAGTAATATAATCTATAAGCAAAAAACACTCAGGAATAAATTCTACAAATACTTTCAAAAATAGAAGTATCAGAAAAAGGTTGCCATTTGACTCTTACCATACAGTTTAATAGAAATTAACAACTTGTATTTATAACTGATTGCACAACTAAAGTAACTATTTCGCTTGAAAGTTACAAATGCACCACGGAACTGCACAGTTCAGTTCAGTGTCACTCTGTCCCTTTCAATAAAGCCTAATAAGTGCTTGATTCAAAAAAATGCCTGCTAAGAAGTAAAAAAGCTCCCTAAAGTCAATAATATTAATAATCAATATCACAGACTTATTTCATCAATCATGACTTAACATGTTACATTAACACGTTAAAGTGTTATCATAAACCAATTATCTCCTTATTTATAACTAGAATTAAACGCATCTACCCTGCACTGAAGTGATTTACTTCAAGGCATAAATAAGTTGTCGTTTAACTCATTGATTTTAACTTTGCAGTATGCTTATCCTTCTCAGTGACTAACTTAAGAAATGCTCATTCTGAGTAGCTGGTAACTACAGGCAAACTAAGCACAACAGGGTTACTTAATTTCTCTGTTATCTACCAATGTAACATTCTTCATTCAACTAACTACACAGCTTAACACACATTTGTTCCTACCCTTAAAGGTTTCAATATCAGAAAAAAAAAATCATGAAAAACATCTACTGAGATTAAACATGGAGACTGCCTGTGACTCAAAGTCCTTCAGACACAAGTAACCATAGGCTGGAATTGTGCAAAGGGAAGTATCACTAGGTATTTGCCATGTTCTTTGACTGTCTTCTCTAGCTACGCTCTAATGGAAACAGCAGAGATTTTTAGATTTCCAAATACAACAGGGTATTTTTCTTTACTAGCTGGTAATAGTTACGTTCTTTATTTTGGACACAAGATTGTATAGGAAAAATACAACATTAACAAAAAGTGGGTTATGCCTAACAGACATGAAGTGGCAATCAACACAGGCTTTACTTCTCTAAGTGTCTTGCATTTTAAGCTACTTCTATAGTTAAACCAATCTCTGTAGTCCATTAAACTGAGTCACTGTGACCTTCAAATGTAAAGAAAGAACCTATGAAATTGCTCTAGAGGAAAAACATGATTTTGGCTCTAAAATCCATATAATCTCAGCACTGACTAATCTGAACAGAGAGAGAATATACTATCTCGCGCATATCCAAAAGCAAATATATCTGCCAAGAGGTCTTCACCACAGAATCACAGAAGGATGATGTTGTGAGGGACCTCTGGAGGTCGTCTGGTCTAACCCCCTGCTCAAGCAGGGGACACCTGAAGATGGGTAACCGGGACCACATCCAGGCAGCTTTTATAGACCTCCAAGGAAGGAAACTTCACAACCTCTCTGGACAAACTATACCAGCGCTCGGTCACCCACACAGCACAGAAGTGCTTCCTGGTGTTCAGAGGGATCCTCCTGTGTTCCCGTTTGTGCACACTGCCTCTTGTCCCAGCACTGGGCAACACTGAAAAGAGCCTGGCTCAGTCCTGGCTGCATCCTCCATTCAGGTATTTACAGACACTGATAAGATCCCCTGGAGCCTCCTCCTCTGCAGGCTGAACAGCCCCAGCTCTCTCAGCCTCTCCTCATAGAGGTGCTCCAGTCCCTTCATCATCTTGACAGCCCTCCACGGGACTCTTTCCAGTATGTCCAAGTCCCTCTTGTACTGGGGAGCCCAGAACTGGACACAGTACCCTAGTAACATTCAATCTCCAGATTGAAATGGTAGTTTCTTCTGGTTCAATTACTTGACTTTGTTAAGTTCACAGACAACACAAAGTTGGCCATGAGTGTTGATCTGCTCAAGGGTAGAAGGGCTCTGTAGATGGGTCTGGACAGGCTGGACTCATGGGCCAAGGCCAAATGTACGAAGTTCCAGAAGGCCCAGTGCTGGGTCCTGCACTTGGGGCACAACACCCCCCCACCCACCCCCTCATGCAGTGCTACAGGCTAGGGGAATAGGGGCTGGAAAGTTGCTCTGCACAAAGGGACCTGGAGGGTGGTGGTTGACAGCTGACTGAACACAAGCCAGCAGTTTGCTCAGGTGGCCAAGAAGGCCAACAGCATCCTGGCTTGTGTCAGAAATAGCGTGGCCAGCAGGACTGGGAAAGTGATTGTCCCTTTGTACTTGGTCCCGCTGAGGCCACACCTCGAGCACTTTGTTGAGTTTTGTGTCATCCCCTACAAGAACGACATGGGGGTGCTGGAGCATGTCCAAAGAAGGACAACAAAGGTGGTGAAGGGCCTAGAGAACAAGTCTTATGAGGAGTAGCTGAGGAATCCGGGGTTGTTTAGCCTGAAGAAAAGGAGAGTCAAGCGAGACCTTATCACAGGTACCCTCTCCACTTACTTCTAAGGAGACTACAGCAAGGTGGGGATCAGTCTCTTCTCCCAAGCACTAAGTGCTAAGATGAGGAAATGGCCTCAAGTTGTGCCAGAGTTTCAGTTGGATATTAGAAAACATTTGTGGTGTTTATACTCAGGTGGACAAATGAGCTCTACCTCAGCCACTCTCTCACTCCCCCTCCTCACAGGGGAAGGAGGAGAAAATACGATGCAAAGGGCTCAAGGGTTAAGATAAGGGCAGGGAGATCGCTCAACAATGATTGTGATGGGCAAAACAGACTCAGAGCATGGGGGATAGCAAGATTTATTGCCTATTGTTAACAAGCTGGACAAGTGAGAAACAAAGGGAAGAAACCAAAAACACCTTCCCCCCATCCACCCTATTCCACCTCCTCCCCCCATGCAGTGCAGGGGGGCAGAGAATGGGGGCTGCGATCAGTCTACAGCACTTGGTCTCCCCCGCTCCTTCACAGTCACTCTCTGACTGCTCCACGTGGGGTCCCTCCCACGGGATGCCGTCATTCCCGAACTGATCCGGTGTGGGCTTCCCACAGGCAGCAGCTCTTCACGAACTGCTCCAGGTATGGCTCCGTACCACAGGGTCCATCCATCAGGAGCAAACTGCTCCAACACAGGTACCCCACAGGCAGCAGCTCCCCACAGATCCCCTGCTCCTGCATCATCTCTTCTCCACAGGCTGCAGCTCTGGCCCAGAACCTGCTACGGCAGGTGTCCTCCACAGGCCGCAGTCTCTGTCGGTGCAGGTCCACCTGCTCCACCAGGGGCTCCTCCACAGGCTGCAGCATGGAACCCTGCTCTACCGTGGTACTCCATGGGCTGCAGGGGGACAGTGTTCTTCACCCCTGTCCTCACCACAGGCTGCAGGGGACATCTGCTCCGGTGCCTGGAACACCTCTCCCCCTCCTTCTTCACTGACCTTGGTGTCTGTAAGGCTGTTTCTCGCTCTTCTCTCTCTCTCCCAGCTGCTGTTCCCAGCAGTTTTTTGTTTGTTTTTTCCTCTCCTTTCTTAAATCTGCTCTCACAGAGGTGCAAACAACATCATGTATTGGCTTGGCTCTGGTCAGCAGCAGGGTCCTTACCAAACATGAGGCAGCTTCTGGATTCTTCTCACAGAAGCCATCCCTATGGCCCCCCACTAGCAAAACCCTGCCACATAAACCCACTACAACATCTCTTCACTGAAACAATTGACAAATATTGGAACAGGCTGCCCAGCAGAGTAGTTGAGTCACCATCCATGGAGGTCTTCAAAAAAATAAAAATAAAAATAGATGCAGTGCTTAGTGACATGGTTTAATGGTGGAGTTGCCAGTGTTAGGTTAAAGGCTGGACTAGATATCTTAGAGGTCTTTTCCTACATAAACAATTCTGACTTTCTTTTAAGCCTCAGCAACATCAACATAGTACAAACTTAACAGATTACAGGTAACTTCAAGCTTTGAAAGCTGCCAATTTCTACCAAGAATATATATATATAGGTTTAGTTTAACCTAAAAAAATTTAAAAAAAAAATCATATGCTTTAAAAATTTCTTGTCCACCTCAGTTAGAAAAGGTGAAGACTTGCAATATGTTAACGTGGTAAAAATAGGTGAAATCAGGAAGTTTACTCACTCCTGAGACATTGATTTAAGAGAACTCCTTAACAAGTCCATTTTTGTTCCCTTACTGCAAATTTGGGTCTTGTATATTCTTCAAAGGATCTGACAAAATACCCGTCTTTTAAGAGAAGAATGTTACATGATTGTCAACAATTACTTACAGTGATAGATTAGATACGCTAATATCAAGTTATTTTTAACTTGAGATACAAGTGTTGGAAACAAATCTATAAAGCAATTTTCAAAGAAATGTGTGTTCAGTAACATTTTATGTAGAAAGCATTATTAATTAACTACAAGCAGAAAGGATCAGTGCATCCAACTTGGGCATCCAGTATGTTTTTCTGGCTACAAGATTCTTAGCAGTTAATTTTACCAACCAGCCAACCTCCTCCCACATATGGTAGCAAACAAGAGTAGAAGACAATTTCCATATTTTCTTATGTACCGGTTTAATACTAACGGGCAGACAACCATCATCATGCCGCTCTCTCACTCCCCCTCCTCAAAAGGAGAAAACAATGAAAAAAGCTTATGGGTTGAGATCAGGACAGGGAGATCATGCACTGATTGCTGCCACAGGCAAAAGAGACTCTGTGTAAGAGAGATTAATATAACAAACCTTATGTTATATATTATATGCCTATTGATAACAGATTAGAGCAATGAGAACTAAGCGGAAACCTAAAACACCTTCTCCCCACATCTACTCTCTTCTACATCCTTCCCCCATGCAGCTGAAGGGAACAGGGGTTGCAGTCAGTCCATAACCTCCTCTCTGCCACTCTGCCTCCTCACAGATGCTCTCTTCCCCCTGCTCTGGCACAGGGTGCCTCTCACAGGATGCAGTCCCCCCCGAATTGATGCAGCACAGGCTTCCCTCAGACTGCAGCTCAAGAACTGCTCCAATATGGGTCCATACTAGAGGGTCCATCCTGCAGGAACAGGTGCTTCAGTGTTGGTCCCCCGTGGGCTGCCACCAAATCACCTGCTCTTGTGTAGGCTCCTCTCCATGGGCTGCAGCTCTGGACCAGAGCCTTTTCCTGCTCCATGGGCTGCAGCTGCCTTCAGGCCACATCCCCCTGTTCCACTCTGAGCTCCTACACTCCAGACATACCCTAATCTCCCTTTGTAAAACAGCCTTCACAGGTTGCTTTCCAAACATCTCCTGTCCCCGTTCCTCTTGAACGGACTAAAACCTTTGTTGCTCTGCTCTCCAGCTTCCCTTACCCACATCTGCTCACTAACCCTCCTGCCTTCTCAGCGTAACATAATACTTACTTGGAATAATAAAAAACACAATTGTTTTACTTGAACTTGTTGTTGTTGTTTTGGTTTGTGCTTTTTTGTTGCTCCTAAGTATTTATTATAGCTTCCCAGTAACTCAATTTTTTCCCCTTTTTCTTTCTCAAACTTCATTCTCCCTTTCAAAAATCTGTCAGCAGCAGCTCTTCAGTTGCTTCTGCACCTCTTGATTGTGCAAACAGAGGTAGAGTTTGATTCCATTTCTCAAGTCTATTGATTTTTCAAAATCAAAAGATAGTAAGGATAAAAAGCAGGAAAAAGGAAGGAACAATGTTTGCTTTCGTAATAGGATTTGTTTTCTCTTATCTGACATCCCTCATCTTACTCCCTTAGAAAACACCCTGTGAAAAGGGACACAGCAACGCATTTCATTTTCACTGCCCAAATAGATTATATCACAAAATCAGAGTGATATTAGAGAGGTGTGCAAATACCCAGATTGTTTCTGCTTTCAGAATGCAGAAGCATTACCTGAAGAAACATAAGCAACTGAAACAAAAAACCTAAGGCAAAGCAGACATGCCAGTAGTGGGCACTACAATTTAATCTCTGATCAACTGAACAACAATTTGCTTGCTGTGCACAATATGCATTTTCTTTTATGTTTCTTATACAGTAAGACCAGTTTTGAGACATACTGCAGTGTGCAAAATTACAAATCCAATTACAATAACCTCTACTTGAATGAAGTTGTATTATTTATATACTGCATTGAAATTGGTTTTTCTTTTAGTTAGGCATCAGTAGCTAAAGTTTAACCATGCAGCAATCTGATTGGCAGTCTCAACATTTCATTCTTCGTATATAATACATCTGAGGAACTAATTAAAGATAATTCAGTCTTAATGAGGCAGAGAGAATGTATCAGTGTTAATTCGAAGGGAAGCTGATCCATGAAAGTCAAGGCTTCCACAGCTCCAGAGCCCTTAGACTTACCAGGGAGTACTCCGTAACAGAAGAGCTCTTATCTGAGGTCACCTGATTAACGTAAACTTTGCGTACCACAGTCTAACCAAGCTTATTAAACTTCCAAATACTAGAACACAGATTGGAAAGTGCAGGAATCCTGTAAGCTACACAGAAGACCATTTAACAAGTCTAAGGAGTTGAGTGTAAAGCCACTTCCTTATTTCACTGTTTAATCGTTTACTTAAATATACTAGAAAACAAACTGGTTAGAATAAAAATAATCTGTCCAGAGTGATGGATTCAGAAGCACACAATGAAAAGCATACCCTGCTTAACTGAAAATACATTTTTGTTCCACACTGGTTTGTTTTTACTGGAGTACTTATATAGCTATCACAGTACCAAAAGATTAAGTAACTTCAGCAGCACACCTACAGAATTATGAGGGATATATGCTCTGAATTTAAAGACACTGAAACAATATTTTCACTTACATCCTTCTCAAAAGCAGCAATGGCTTACTCAGACCCTACTCATTTACCACCCAAGCACTTCCCTCATTTTCATTCTGACACAGAAGGTTGTATGGCTGAGCAGGGAACTTCCATCAGGGAATCGATCAAACTTGCCACCTTTCAGCTACATTTGTTCCTCAGTCCAGCTCACATGCAACCACTGGTACCACGGCAGAAGAACGGGTAGCACGCTGCAGATTGTGACTTTAAGAAGCAGTAGTGCTGGTGTGTCTGTGAGCTGGGATGGGATGATCTGCACTGCAAAAAGCTTTGCTGAAATTATTTCCTTAAGCAGCTGTAGCTTACATGGGCAAAAATTCTTTTAATGACACAGCTAACAAGAGCAGTCCACCCAAGTGACAAGCTTTACTGGTGAAGTAACTCTTCTTCCAATATAAAGCTCTTTTTACACAGGGGATTTTCTTTTAGAATAGCTAAACTGATCAGAGGATTTTCTCAGCCCAAACTCGACAGTTAGGCCAGCTATATGCCATAAACCTTTTTCTAACAAGATCTTAATGAGTTTCATAGCCAAAGCCCCCTGCAAATCAGCAGTAACCTAAGCCAGTAACATGCTTGGTATCATCCATGTGCAATCAGTGCTCAAAGCAACAATGTGCTACAGCTTCCAAAATTAACCCAGATGGTTTCAAACTTAAGCCAGATGATCACTTCACTAGAAGCACCTGCATTCAGGTCAGCTGCACAGGGTCAGCAAGAGCAGCTCAGCACACAGCAGCGAGGTACATGTAAATGGATGGTCACTTCGTGTCTGACAAGTGGTGGCCCCTGGTTGGCCTACATACCAGTTCCTATACCTGCTATCAGATCAGCTCTACCACCACCCACACAAACACCTTTCAGGGAACAGGCAGTGAAGTATAACCCTGCTTTATCAAACAAGGTCACTGTCTTGGAAGGAGGAAAATAAGGATCTAATATCAAAAACTATCCTGTGCATTCTGACAAAGAAGTTCTTGATATCAAAATTCATCCCATTTTTATAAATGCTTTTTGCAAGGTAATGGAAACCATCCAAAGTGGAAACTGGATTCTCACACTAGCTGAAGAATATGAAAAGATGAATGTACTATTTTCTTCAGCTATTTTTTTTAAAGTTCTGTTTTATTTATGTAACTTTATAGGGAAGCAAACACCTAGCTCATTAACTGCCAGACTTTGTTGTACTTGTAAAATATTTCCCTGATCCAGTAATTTTCCTGTTACCAGCCAGAAGACTTGTTCTTCTTACAACTCCCTTTTTCCCCTCAAAGCCACACACACATTCTGTCACGTGAAACACAAATGTGATGTTTCTCCTAACAGCTTGAGTAGGTTATTTTAAACACTATACAAATTACCACTTGAGTAACAAGAGAATTTTATACAAAAATTAACTGGATACACAAGATATGTAACAGCATCAAAGACTGCTACACAGTCATCTTTTCGTCTTTTTTTTTTCCATTCTTCCCCAGCTTCATAAATGCTGGGAATCAGTTCAGGCAAAATTCCTGACAATCATTTGCAGGCACAGTGCACAACTGAGTTTTCAAATCAAACATAGAACCCCCAACAAATCACACCATTCCAGCATTTTGCAGGTACCTCCCTACAAATTTCCTCAGCATGTCTACACTTTGGGCCTACAAATGAATTCAGACTCATTGGTAGCTGTCCGTATGACAAAATTTTAGTCAAAAAAGACTGCCTCTTTCACTCACCCAACACTCTTCGCTGGAGCTCTCATTCTATGTCAGAAGAGAGAATGATATTCTGACATGAAAAACACTTGAATACCTTAAAAACAGATTTATACATAAACATTTACAATATTTGTAAATTTGGCCAACTTACCACTGCTGCCACAGTCTGCACAAGACAACAGCTCTTCTGGTTTTTTTTCACGATTTGATTCTTTCGTTCCCAAACAAAAGCTACATATTGGGATGGGATCAGCTCGTGGCTAGATTAAAACAACAAAGACATGTAGTTAGCTTTATTAAGCAGGAAAAAAGTTACCTAAAAACTACAAGCACAGGCAAACCCTTCTCAGGAGCCTTTTGTCTCTCATATACTTGAGTTCAGAGAATCAGTTTTAATTGACAATTTGTTGTATTATATATTAATTACAATTTTACTCACTTTGAATAATGTTTATTATCTTAACATAGGTCAAAACCAAAACTTAACCCATAAATAGCAACATTGTGTACTTACCCATGTCAACATCTCCCATGTGAAATTAGCGTTAAAAATCCAGGAAAAGTAAGAATTTTAGGACATTATTCTTAAATACACAATTTCAATTCCAGAACACAAAGAAACCATTGGTTCAGCACAATAGTGCTTCAAAGATTAAGATGCAAACTATTTTTTATTACAGCTGAATAGAGTTCCTTTCCAAAGGAGTATGCGTGCAGGTGTCAATGTTAAGACATATTTTATCCACTTCTGTCCAATGGATAGCTTCCTTGTGCCTCTCCCTGAAACTACCAGTTTAGGTTAAAAACATTGGTTTCAGTAGATCAACTGTTTGTTCCAGCGTGATGAGTCCCATCAACTAACTCACGCCATCACATTAAAACAAACACGAAAACCTTTCAATTACCTGCAATTAACACACAACTATCCACAAAAAAAAAAAAATAAAAATAAACAATTAAAAGACCCTACAAATTTACTTCCCCATTCTCCCAATGGCAAATTTCCAGAGATTTTCAGTGAAACTAGTTACCTGCATCACCCAAATACATTAAATCAGTAGTACTTGCATAGAGAGTCTATAAACAGATCTGTAAACACGTAAAACTAGGTGCAACTATTTCTTCAGTGGGATACTCAAATAACAAGTACCTTCCCAGACAGGGGAGACACATTCATACCTGCAGAGTTTTCCAACTGTCAGTTTAAAGTAACATATCTACAGATAAAGGAAAACCAGTTACTTACAATTCTCACCAGTAAGAAATCATAATTATAATGATCTGTCCTATCATTATCACTTTAAGATGTACTTACATGAAAACGGTATTAATCTAAAAAATACTTAAACTACTAAAAGTTAGCTTTTTGTGTAATCACTCAGACTCCATTAAAAAGCAGTAGAAAAATGGTTCAGAGCTAACTGTTCACTTGCAGCATCCTGTGAACATTTCTTAGCTTTAAGAAATGTTTAACACAGATAATTTTAAAATATTTATTTATTTAAGTGGAAATCACTCAAAACCTCATTGTGGCAGTGATGCTGTTCTCTTTTCCTTTGATATAACAGTGCTTTAGCCATTTCAGAAATGCTTGCTCTGATAAATTATTTACAAAACATCACATATCATTCATGTAATGAAACAAATCCAGGTCCACAGTCTCATTTATCTTTCCAAGACTTTTTTTCTTGCTCTAGGAAAGACATGGCCATTGGCCAACATTCATGTACTTTCCTATTTCAATCCCCTTATTCCCCCCCCCTTTTTTTTAACTGAAGGTAAAATAAAGGACAAAGGTTGTTAGCAGTTCAAGGCTACAAAGACTGATGTTCCCATACCAAACGCAGTAATAGAGAGCTTGCAAATCCTGTCACTTCACACACAGGTTTTCAAGAAACTTACAGGCTCCTGTATATATTTAGGAGCCATTTACATTAATAACTGTGAACATTACTAGGTCTGATCTCTGAGCTACTGCCATTAGTTAATGCAGACGTGCCTGTCAGCACACTAAGTAAAGCCTAGTTTCATGCTACTTCAACTTGCATAGCTAAAGCAAAACTGCAGTCATACTGGTGGTATTATTTTTGTCCCAGAACTGACTCAATTAGCATGAACTATAAAAAAAAAATCTTTGTCAGGTTGTAAAACAAAGAAGCTCATCTCCTACCTGTATCATTTTTCAAGGCCTAATCACTAGTTTCCCACCTAAAACATAGTAATCAAGTATCATTATCCTCTGGAACACAGCTGTTAGTCAACATCAAGGTTAATTCCATTTCATCTCTTACAGAAACTCGTCTGGCCAGTAATTTGGTGCTGAAGCAGCCTTAAGTGTCAAAACACTGACACAGGTACACCGGCTGGCCTGGGAATCAGGGCATCCTTGACAAGTGCATCTGGGAGCCCCAGATCTCCCTGATGGGCACCGAACAGAGAAGCTGTGATAACAAACTGATGGTCTGGGAAAGCAGAAATTGCCATCAGCTACTGGCTGTGCCAGCAACTTGTGTCCAATCCCCTTATGTCTCCAAAGACCCAAAAGCAGCTTGCTTTCTACTCAAAGATGAGCTTCTCTTCCAAAGCTCTCCTGCAAGAACTTCTCCACGCGAGACCTCCGGGACAGGATGGGGCCTTGCTGGGGATGCCTGGCTGTAGCCAGGCTCCGTGACACAGCTCAGCTGTGGGGCAGGACTTGGGCGTCCTAGGTTAGCCCCTGGGAGGGGTATGGTGAGAGATGCCCTTCAAAATAGCACACGCAGGCAGGCACTTAGGTAAACAATCACAAGCATATACTTGCTTTCCCAGCAGTGATTCGTAGCAACTAACAATGAAGAAATTCAAGAAACAAAAGCCTTTGAGTCCTTGTGCATTACAGAATCCTACAAACCCACTGTTGCAATCTTCCCACACCCATGGGTCAGGCAAACCTCACAGGTCACAACATCAATGGGTGTCAGAAGGGGGAATCCAAGCACACAGCTCACAGAGGCCTGGGAGAAGGCTGCAGAAGAGCAGTGAAAGCAGCAAGAGGCTAAGTACGGGATGGGAGACACCAAGAGGGGACAGGCAATGGGTGGGTGCTGCCTGGCCTGGGAAGCCCCCCAGACAGCACTTGGGAGGGGCAAAAACTCCCAAAGGCAAACGGTCCACATGCTGGGAGGGGAGGATCGTGGCTGGGATTTTGGCCACGGCAACAAGCCTCCTGCTCCTGCCTGAGCCCATCCCGGGTAAGGTAGCAGGCACCACTGCAGTTATTTAACACAGCAACATTATCCACCAAATGAACCAATATTTTTCTTGCTATTCAATCTTAGTTCATTTTTTTCATCTAATATTTCAGAATCACATTAGTGATTTTGTTGCAAAAACTTCAAGACTTTGTTGCCTGCTCTGTCCCTGAATATAGGTCTGAACAACGCTTCTCCAGTAACATACTGTTGTTTCTTCCACAGAACTAATAAGCTGAGCAGAACTTCTCATCCAATTCAACTTGGAGAACAAGCTAAATTATGTCTGTCAGAAGGTTTTGGTTTTCTAGATCACTAGAAATTGTATATCCAAATTTAGAAGGCTGCCCTGTTCAAGTAACAGTGTATTTACAATTGCAGTAAGGGTAAATATGCAGAAAATTCACTCACTATGCCAACATGCAGTTGCCTTCAGAAACTGAAGCTTTGCAAAAAAGCAGCTAGGCAATCAGATTTTAACTTTGTTTTTAAATCTAGTACAGAGCAATAACAGACCAACAATTAGGCAACTGTCAACTGACTATTTTCCTTTCCAATTAGAAATTGAATAATACTTAACACAATACATTCAACAATCATAGCCAATCAACCCTTTAAAAACTTCACACTTCAACTACTGCAGTCAATCTGTCCTTTAAATAGCCTTACGAGCCAGTGCCATATCATGGTAATTTCACTGTCACCAGTAATTTTGGGTCAGAACCCCTGCGATGCACACATTGGGACATTACAGTCCCAGTCTCCTCCAGTAAGCAAGAAAGGATTATAACGTGGAATGCAGAACTTAAATTTCTGAAATACAATCAGTTTCAAATTTGTGAATGTATTACTTGGCGATGACAAATGAATGATTAGCTTTTGGTAAATGATAGCTATTTAATCCTGCTACAAATACAGCACAAATGTTAAATAAACCAGGCGCTGTTTTTAACATTCACAATAGGAAGTCTCAAACGCATTCCCCCTTCCCTTCAGGCACGAAATGCAAAGGCAAGATTATTCCTATAAACAATCACCCACTGCAGTTGATCATAAAAGCCTGTGTGAACCAGAAGAGCTATGCAGGTAAGCTTTCAAAACACTGGCTTCCTAAAAAGAGTACCGCAGAATATCTAGCGGGTCCCAGCCAGTGTCTGCTTTAGGCACTATACAAAAGCCTTGCTCTGATCTCATAAATGCATCATCATCTTCCTAAAAAGGGCACTAATAAAATCAAGGAAAAATTAAGGTCTTCAGCTCATTTACTCCAACAGAAGTTTGGTATGCTGCATACACAAAGAACTTTTTATGCTAAAAAAAATAGTAATAATAAAGACACCAAACACAAACAACCCTCACAAACACCATATACAAACTTCTGCCATTAAACACCTAGAGAAGGGGTGAAGAGCATGAAATAGTTGAACCTGAGAGGTACTACCTTTCATCAGGAGTGCAGTGCAAAGCCATTAAAGATGTCACTTGAGTGCATATCATCAACCTGAGAGAGGGGAGGACAAGTTCTCAGCTGTTACCCCACCACACAAAGCAGGAAGGCACCAACAGCAAACCAAGTCATGGGGACAGGGGAAGAAAGGTCTGCAAGCTGGTGCAGCAGGTGAGGTGGAGGAGAGCTTATCCTCCGTCATGCATTGGGCACAGGGTAGGAAATGAAGACGAAACAACCACCCACATAATACAAGAAAAGAGAAGACGCAGGAGTGACATCATTCACCGTGAGGAATCAAAAAACATCATCTGACTTGAACATCTGGGGGAGCAGGGAGAACGGAGAATTAGTGAGCAGAGATCAGTGTTTCCAAGTCTGTTGGAACTACTGCCATATATTAGGAACAGCCACAGGCTTCACAAGGAACACCGAGGTCAAAGGATGCCAGCCCCATGTCCGAAGACTGGCACGGCCTCGCATGCAGAGTGGAGATGTTAGTGGAGCTTGGATGCTACAAAAGAGTTCCTCCTGCACAACTCAATCTTTATCTTAAAAGGCCTAGTTTCAAGCCTGTTTTAGACAGTAATTATGCAAGCATGTACTAACATTTAAGACCTTTTACACCAATAGGGGTGTGTACATCTACATTTTGATCATTGTTTAATCCTTCCAGTCACTTTCAGAAAAAAAACATTCAGGGAGTTTGTGCTACTGATGAAAGCTAAAACCAAATTCAAAACACTGATTTTGGTGACCTCAGGAAGTGTTTTAAAATTGATTTTTTTTTAAAAAAAGTTACAATTACCTGGAATATTTTACCAGCTGTGAAACATTAAGGACCAACTTTCCTTACTGCTTTCTCTGTCTTCAGTCACACTTCAAACCTGAGATTGATCCACAAAAAAAAAAAAAAACATGCTGATCTAGAAACTGCAACAGCAGTGTTAGCATGTAGTTCAACTGGTGCATCATCTGTACTTAAGTGAAAACTTTGTTTTAATGCTAGCTGAGTTTGTCCTTTATGAAACTAGTAAATATGATTTACTTATTTTTAAGTGAATCACATCCGTCTATTCCGAGAAACTAACAAGCTTTGTCACTGCATGAAATTAATCCATGGTTAAAATTCTGCTGGTTTTCAGTTAACTTACGCCAGAATAAGTTTGTCTCAAAAGTCTATCTCAAAATACTTTTTCCCTGCAGTAGTTTGTGCTAGAGGAATTTGCATGTTCTTCTAATTTATAATTCCCATGAAAGTCTTAGAGCATTCAATGTTCTAACAGTCTGCAGCCCCAAAAGTCACATCTTAAGTCCTGAAAAGTCTTCATTTTCAAGTGTGTGAAGTTACCCACAACTATAAATCCCACTGAAAGCAAGTAGATAATTATTTGCATTGCTATAGCACTCTGAAGATTTAAACAGATTGTCTGAAAACTGCTAGACGTTAGCTGTATATAAACAATTATAGTTTTAAGTCCTAGTTCCATTAAGTGTTATGCACACTTAAGAGAACTGAAAAGTTTCATGTATGCTTCCCAAAAAATACGTTTCAACAGCAATCCAAAAACCTCAAATGTTCTTATCTGCAGCTCTCACAATGCCTTTTCAGAAAGCCCTCAACAGCATCTGACAACTTGCTAGAAGATGCATCCATATGCAATACACAAATTTTGGATCTTTATTATCCCATTAATATAAACAGCTCAAGTCATTTAAAGGTTAACAGGATAGAGGCAAATGGGAACTGCCATGACCTTCACTAGGGAATCCACTGTTCTGATCTCAATCTTCACCTTCAAGGGCTATCTTCGTTTTGGAGCTTGGTTGGTGATGGTGGCTTTTTTTTTTTTTTTTGACAATCATATCCTAACTTCAAAAAAAGAAGTCCTTGAGTAAGAACTACCACCATTATCATCTCTAAACATTTTAACTACTATTACTAATACCGAGAAACAAAAACTGAATGAGAGACAGATACTAATTTCTGGTTTCAACTACTGAAACAGTTGCTCTGGTCATAAGCAAGGCATTACCAGTACCTTCAGCTCCAATTCCCTTAGTGCACCCATTCTGTGGGAGGAAAAAAAAGTTCACTTTACACATTGGGGAAAAAAATGCTGTGTTTCAGGAACTAGGGATTACAAAGTAAGCTAAACTTGGATTTTTAAATCAACTTCTTAATGACAACTGCCCACTAAATCCCATATTTAGTTCTACAGTGCCATGCTAATACAGGCATCACATGGCAAGAATACACACTAACTCAAAGGATACTATGAACATGCACCCAGGCTATTACTGCAGAAAGCCATGCTACAAAATATGACTGTAGGACCTACAGGTTCAGAAAGCATTAAAAAAAGCCAGCACAAGAAGAGGTCCAAGAATAAAAGAGATTTTATACTATAGATTAAAGTCAATGAACTATACATTAATAGAGTGTGGAAGAAAAGCTGTAGTCTGGAGCTTTTCCTCTTCCCCCAAAAGAGGATCCTCACCTAGAACAGGCTAGAACACATAATCATGTTTTCTTTTGCACTATAAATCTCTTTCTCTTATATCCTTACTACAAATTGGCTTCTCTTCTGCTCACATCTTTCTCCCAAATTTCCATGGGGTACATATGCATGGAAATTATGATATGCAGTATAACTCTGAGGTAACTAAATTACCCAAAACTGAGAAGTGTGAAAATGTGTGTCTACCTGACTCTATCCAGTCCCCATCAGTCCCGAGATGAAAGGCATGCAGAGCAAACCAGGTTACTCCTAGCTTTTTCACTGTTTTTCAGCTAAAAATCCAATGTATTATCCATCAAAAAACATGTTGTTTTTTAAGCCAGTAAGTGTAAAAACATAAAACTTGCTTCCTCCTCCCCACCCTGAAAAATACAGACAAACTATAATGCAAGCTTCTATTATTATTGTTTTTTTCCCCACACAATACTTTATTAGATTGTACAAAAAATGAAGGGTACCTTGCAGGACAGCATGCAACCAACTTGAAAACAGCTCCCTGCATCACTTTTGTGCCTCAGGACTGACCTCAACAGTCAGCAAGCACCACGACAACTTATGGAACTGAACAAAGAGCTAACCTGTGCCTTCATCAGCGAACACTGTAATGAAGACATGCACAAAGTAACATACAATAGTAGCGGTCTTCTAAATACAGTTTTAAATTACTGAAAGGAATATTCCTGTTCATCCAAACTGGAGTACAACACAACCTAGAACAGGGGGACTCACAATTACCGCTTAGGAAGCAGAATGCAACTTCAGGCACCAAAAGTCTCTTTTGCTTGCAAACTGGGAAATGCAATAAAAGCCAAGCTCTAGTTTATTTCAAATTATTTCAAATTACACTTTCCATGTTTCATATGAAAACGCAAATGTTAGAAACAAAAAAAAAAACTAACTTCAATTTCCTAAGTTGCTGCAGCAGTATTCAATAAACCAAAGATATTCTGCATATCAAAGGTCGCTTAACATGCGTGGCAGAAGAAACCCCGTCTAAAAACAAAAATATACCCAAAACACCACAGAAAACCACAGACATGCTCACCTACATGCTCACCTTTTCTGAAAAGGGTTCCACTTAATTGCCCTGGTCCTTTTAATTAACTTCATATAAGAGGAATTGCACTCATGTTCTGTTGGTAGGACATCCACCAAAACAATTCAAGAAGCCCCCTTCTGTTGTACAACAGATACCCAAAGCAGAGGATACACCTCCTGGAGAAAGGTGGAGAGCCACACCTCAAAACCACGGATAAATCTCTCAGTGGCCTGGAGGCTCAGCTTTCATTTTTAACAGAGCTTATTTAAAGCCTCTGTGCTTGCAGAGGTAAGGTTTTCCAACCATAATCCAAGTTTAATAGACACACACAGGACTGTTGTAGACAGCCTAAAGAGACCTTTTGATACGGGTAGACCCTGCTATCATTTCACCAGCTACAGATCCCAGACATTTCCATTGCTCCCCATGCACTTCACCTCTGTCACAAAAGGATGCATTTAAGCCTTACAACACTGACCTACCACCATCATCATGATTTATCCATCAACCACCACGCCATCCATTGTACCTGATGACAAAGCAGTTCAATTACACATTATCCACACATCATTAGAATGCAGTCCCACATGGAATCTCACCCCTTTAAGTACACCTCTAGGTATTGAGTCAGAGGTAAACGTAAACAGCAAAGTACCTAGCTTAACTCAAATCCTGCTCATTACTCGCTTCTTATTTTTTACCGTTTCTTCACCTACCTTGCTTTCTTGATACTTGCTTTCTTTACATATTTAGAAGATGGGGAAGACAGAAGATCGAACCCCTTTGTACTTTTGGTGGTTTTTTGGTTCTTTGTTTTAGGAAGACACTTTTTTGGGGGTCACGGGTACATACAGTTGCTGGAATGGAGCTGCGTTTCCTAACTCCAAGCTCTACCTGTTGTTGCAATGCAAGTAGGATGAAGCAAGAACCTACATGTGTAATCACAAGCAGGTAAGCAGCATTGTGATTCACAGACCATGATCCCAATGGGAATGTCAATTTTGACATTCACTGGAGAAAAAGCATTGCTTTTAGGTAGATTAAACAAACTCCAATATGAGTACACATTTTGTTGGCATAATACTAGGTTTACTCAGATGTTTGTATATATGCACATTTTTATTCATAACTTATTACCAAAGTCATCCAACATAAATGTGCATAATATGTTTGCAGTGTGGCACAGGATAATTATTAGTTGTCTTGATGCTAATTGCTCAGGGAAAATGTTTAATTGCATATTAAGTGGATCATATGCATATTTTATTTCATTTACTCTTTGGGGCAAGTTTACTGTCAGCCCTCTCCAGAGCTGAGCAGCACTATAGATACAGAAGCAGGGGCTTCATGGGCCTGGGATAGTGCGAAATGCAGTTTTAAACAAAACAAGTAGAAGTTCTATTCCAAGATGAAGCTGCTCATTTGCCACACAAAGTCAAGAAATATCCTGCCTGTTCACCTCACATTCGTAAAGGAAAAGCACTGGGACCAAAGCAAGATTAAGGCTGCACATTCCAAAACTTGATCTGGGATTACAAAACAAGTGTTTCTTTGGATTTCTTCCACTGATGTCACTGTGACAAACGCAAGCTTTAAATAAGAAGAGCTATGTTGTGTTTGATTTTTGATTGTTTTGTTTTTAAGAACAGGGTTTTGTTATGGTACACCTGTAATTTGACATCCTTTCTGCTGAAAGGCTGATTTTAAGAGCAGATGAAATACAAACAACATCATTGTTAGGACAGTTACTTCTCTCACAGAGGCCCCACTATTAACTAAACCCCTGCATTCCTATGGGCAACAAGTAACACCAGTATACCATTGATTTTGCTGTTGCTTAGTCACTGGTTTTCATTGGGTGAAAACAATGGCACTAATATATTACCCAGCTAGGTGAGCTAAGGAGCAATAGGAATAATGAAAATCTACTTTTATTCATATAATTTAAAATATGCTCACTCCTGACCTCCTTTCTGAAAAGGGTAAAAGCTGGACAAATAAATGATTAAATGAGAACAGCTTAACCACCGCTCTTCCCCACCTTCTCAATGGGAACTGAATTTTATTCCTGAGAGGAGAAAGGCAATTTGTTCCAACAGCCACGACTTTCAAGTCACTCACAGGGCTTCTGACTTTACAAGACACAATTCCATTGAACGTCTGCTAGGTCCATAAAGTACATAGTGTATTTTATACAAGAGCGAAGAGAACAGCAGTTTTTCACTCTATCAGCTGCAGAAACCTATGGCAGTGGGATACTAAAAATGAATGGGCAAAGGAGTTCTACATCCCCAAGGGTTATTAAGTGCCTGGCATTCCAAACAAAATGAAGCACATTGCTCCATTGGTCCCTGCTTCTTTATGTGCATAAGGAAAGGCCAATATAGAAGAAATTCCACCCCCACCCCTTCCCTCCAAACTCAAACTAATATTCTAATTATATAAAAAAGAACACTTTCATTTTATAAATACGGGGAAAATTATCTCCATATGAATATAATAAACCACTGTTAACCAGCCCTGCTACGTAAACTGGAACACAAACAGCTCAGAACAAAACTGATAAATATTTCACAGAAGGCCAGCTCTTCTTAGAAAGGTTTCCAAGTATGCCTTTTAAATAAAGTTAAATACAAGCCTCTTGAAGGAAGCAGGCTTAAGATTTGGCTTCAACCATTACGTTTAAGCAGGCAGGAAAAAAAAATGAAAAAGATTGCAGTAATTTGTATTGCACGACTCCTGGAAACAAATCAGTCAGGCTCTCAGACCCTGGTTTAAATCTACCTACTACATCAATTGAAAGTCCACAGTTACCAAGCAAAAACCCACAAAATCTAAGAGGCCATCCTCTGTCCTGCCAGTAACATTGAACTGCCATGCAACTAAGGGCGCATTTACGAGTTGTAGCATTAGAATAACAGGGAAAAAAAGGGTAAGAGAAGGATTGTAGCAAAGTTTATTGAGCCAGCAGCTCACTTACTGTAATTTGTGAGGGATTTTTACATCATGCTTCAATTTACTTATGCTTTGCCTCAAGAACAGCAAGTGATGGCCTACAGATGGTGGCAAGAACCTTGCACTCTAGCAAAATGGCATAGCTGAAGGAAAGAGCATACAAAAACACTAACACATCAATCTTACAGTACTACTGGAGCTTGCCTGAGTTTGAAATGAGGTCTCACAGAACTCAGAAGCCAAACAACTCCCTCCAACACTGGCAGGGTTATTTCAACCTCATACAGAGCTGGTGCTGTTCATTTCCACACATTAACAGAATTAAGTGATGGAATAACCTGCACCTACAGCTTCATTCATAGTTAGGGGACACTGACCACTACAACAAAGAGTCCTTAACTATCACACCAACAAAATTCTGATCCTATAGACTTCTGTACAAATTTTAGGGTCCCTTGTAGGCCAATGTGAGAAAAACCTATTTCGTTTAACTAGTCCAAACAAGGAGACAACGGTTCCTGAGGCACAACCAGGGAGATTAGCCTATTTCTTACCACCCTAAATCAGTATTATTTACAGCTCTCGTCCTTTGGTGCCTTTTAAGTATTTTTGTAAAAAGCCCACAGTAGATTTCCCAAGCTGGAGAAGGCCCTCAACTTAGCAAAAACACAAGTTGGATGTGGTATTCTTCAACAGCAAAGCTAACTGAACTAAGTAATGTTAAGGATGAGCAAAATATCTCCCTCAGTTTTGCAAACGCAGGCATTTCTGAAATATCAGTTAAATGATACAAATCAGAACTTTTAAAGAGCACAGAATTTTTTGAACACTACTTGTCTAAAATCCAGACTGCTTTAGAAACAAAGTCTGTAAAGAATCCTAAACAGCCCAACTCACAGAACAGATCTCGCTTACTCTTTGACACTCAGAATAGAACCTAAAAGCCTTCACTACTAACAAGAAGTCTTGTTAACCAAGCCAAGATCTGAAAGATCCAAAATCCACACAGTATTTTTGGAACAATTCAACTGTACTGAATAGATTTCTTGAAAGGAAAGAGAAAAAGAAGGCAAAGCTACAGTATAAACTGTACGAAGTCTTCTCCAGACTTAAAATCCTGGGTGAGATGCTGACTATGCAGCAGTCAATGCTGTGCCACTGATGTCAGTGCAGTTCGGATATAACATCTCATTCCCCCATATTTTTTTCACTTCTTGTAAAAACTTCTTGAACGTGCCATTTAAAAGGTGCTCAGCTTTAAGCAAATAACTATAAATCCTACCATTTGAGAAATAAGACATACTTGCAGCCCAAGCTAGTTTCCTTTAAAGTTTATTTGAACCTGAATGCGAAGTTCACATTAACTGGCCAATAAAAAAGTGTACTTCGTGTTCCAAATACAAATCGGGTAATGTATAGAGTAGTTAATACAAAGCACTCTATAGTTACTGGATGTGACCAGAGTGCCGACTACCAGTGCCAAGTAAATAAAAAGTATGATCTAGTTATTCCACACAGGCCAAAATCATTTTACGATAGGCTAATTAATCATGAACATAACTTTTCAGACATTACATAATTTCACACAGACTTGCTTGTAGCTCCTGCCAAAGAAAACAACAATTCATATGAGAAATAAATCTACACTTGAAGAGAGGTGACAGTGACAAAACATGACGAGAGGAAGAGAAAGAGGGGAGAAAGGAAGGGGAAAGTATTAATATTGCACAAAAAACCTGTATAATTTTATTACTCAAAACACAGCAAAGCTCCAAGTCTGAAAGCCAGAATATATGAATCAAGTGAACCCGGCAAGTGAACCCAGCAACTGAAAACAACTTCTCATTCTAATCTTTCTTAATGACAGACTATTTAAATGATGTTCGACAGAAGCAGAACTTCAGAAACACAAACCTGGATCGCCTAAACTTATTCAGTGACACTCCTATTTGAGATTACAATACCAACAGTGTTTTTATTTCTCGTCTGGGATAGATCTAGTACTACTCAGATCAAGCACAAATCGCCTATTTCAACAAAATAGTCTGATTTACATTTGCAACCTTCCAACAAGTTAATAAATAATAAATTCAAATTGGTAGTTCAAAACATACACCAAGAAAGGCAGATATCAAGACAGCCAAAAACAACCTTCTCCCAGTAGCATGTTTTTAATCCTCCCTGTAGACCTCTCTGATACGGCATTCAAACCCAAAACGGCCCCGCCTCTTGGACTAATAACTGATGACCTTGAGGCAGGCCGAAGACTTGACTTGGGGGTGGGGGACACAGTAAACACACACCATGTAAGTCCATGCAACAGCTACGTATTAACACACACATTATTTATTTAGTGACCAGTCTGCTTTCTTCCCTTACAGCTGGGGGTGGAGGGGCAGAGCGGTTATTTAGGACACTTGTGAAGTTGTTATATTTCTACTGCCTGTATATTCGGTCTCTTTGACTGGGCAGAGACAATGCTGCCTGTCTTGGCACTGCTGGGTGCCAAAAGGCTTGCAGGCATCTTGCAGGATACCCGTGTTGTAGCTGGAATTGCAGTTGGCCCCACAAGTGAATTGAGAGCAGGCAGAAAGGACCACCACTACTTTTCTACCACAACAAATACTGTTTTCCTTACAAACAAAACATGAAGTTCAACTGAAATCTGTACTGAGTGGCCAGTAAATTTAGACTGATTTTGTTCAACAAGAACCACAAAGTGCATACCAAGGAATAACGTAATGAATCCTGAAGAGGAATTTTCCTCGAAAGACAAGTTATGAGTGGTTTATGACATAGGCTTACACAGTTTATTCCTCTTAAAGTGCTTTTAAAATTTCAATATAACAGAAAATGCATTGGCTCTTAGAAAAGATCTAAAGATAACCCATTGCTGCTATTTCATGAAATTAATGAGCTTATGGTAATTAACATAGGTTTCTTACAATTTCTCTACTCCTTACAAAGTTCTTTGGAATGGCAATTTCCTTTTTTTTTTTTTTGTCGTCGTTGTTTTCTGCTGGGAAAACTCAGATTGTAGCTCTGCTTCTACTGGTCACTAAATGCAACCCACTCCCCTGCCGCCCCATCAAAGGATCCATGGAGTTGAAGTGTCCTCAGGAAGAGCAACAAGACCCAAGTCTCTCCAGCATCCCCTTTATATTGGGAGCAATACACCTTCCTCTTCTTGGGACAGCAAAGTAAAACTTCACACCATACCCCACATGCCAGCAAAACTCACCTCACCCTGAAATATCCAGGGAGTTCTGCTGTTACAGCAAATGGCTCTAGAAAGGTCTCTTCAAATCCCCTATCAACAACAGCCTATACAGCCTTCACAGATTTATATATCTTTTAATTGTAATACTGCAATTTAATGAGTCTGTATTCATGTGAACAGTAAGTTTGACAGTCTTTCACTGATGAAAGTAGTTTATTGCTCAAAGAAATGACCGATGAGAAGGAATAGCTCCATTATATATTAAACCCTGCACATACCTCTTGCCATATTAACAATAAGGCAGCAAAGGTCTTCATTGCAACAGCTCCCACAAGGTACCAGTAGAAAAAACAGCAGCTATAAGCCAAATATGCTGTTAATACGATGATTCAGGAAGTGTTACATGGCCCTCCCAGAAACTCAATTGGGAGATCTCTCATGCCTTCATAATATGAAGTGTTGTCTTACGGATGATGGGGAAAAATGAAAAATGGATATTGTTAGGTATGATTTCCTAAAGCATTAAGATCTGGGGGAAAAAACATTTAAAGTAATAAAACACTCTAAACTTCTGCTTTCAAATGTGTATCTCTCTAAAATAATAATAAAAGCCAATAATAAAGTAAACGCTAGTCCTTCAGAAGAACAACAGATAACACCCACAGGCACAGAAGGAAGTAAAAAAGGACATCTGACAAATTCTTATTTGTTACTTTTTTGCATCTTGTTCGTTACAACTGAAGGATAAAATATCTTGCAAGAGGATCTGCATTGTTTTCTGCATTCTGAGGCTTGTGTTTCATGGGGGAAAAAAAGCTGTTCTGTCACCTGTAATCACAGCTAAATGGGGTATGGGGGGAAAGTGGACTCCAAGATCTCTATTAAGATGTCTGCCCTTCTCATAGGAATTTACACAATCTCCTGACAGTGTCCTTCAGAACATCACCGCTGCTTGGAAAGGCAGATGTGGAGTGGAAGTAGAATGGGATATGGAAGCAATTTGGGGCAAAAGGTATTCCCCACACTTTCCCCATAAAGCCTCCTGAAGCCATTATTTCCAAAGTTCACTGGCTGAAGCACCTTTGTTGTACCATCCCTGTAAGGAAGTACCAAGGCTTTCTGTGGAGTGTCCAGAAGGGGAGGGGAAAAAAAAAAAAAAAAAAAAAAGTGAAAAAAAATGCAATCAAGTCTAACAACAGGGAAACATTGAAACAGATGAGAACTGTACACAACCTCCCAGCAAACAGATGAGAGGTACCACTTGCCAGAGCTGAAAAAGATGTCAGAGCCAGGCTGCAATTTCTGTTTACACAGGAGCATAACTTCATCAGTGCACTAGTTAACCCCTCGTTCCCCCAACTAACTCCACTTCCATTACAGTACCAAACCAGGTAGCAGGGCGTTTTCACAACTGTCTCTAGGTCCCACTTAACTGAAAGCACCTGAATTAAGCTAGACACAGGCCTACAAGACCACTAACTCACCGGAAGGATTCCAATTCTAGTTTTCCAGAACTTCAAATTCTAGGACCTGTGAGTTGACTCCCTCCACACTTACTTTGGATAGCTGATATTATTAGAATTTAAAGAAAGAAAATACTCAAACAGAAGGCTACTCACAGCACTTAAGGACTGCTCCTTGCAGCAGCACTGACACACCAGCACCCGACCCCATCCCTCCCCTTGACTGGCCGCTGGAACAACTGCACTCCAAGGAGAACAGCCTACAACACAGTTTTAGTCCAAAGGTGTCAGCTCTGAGAGAATACCTTAAGAAATATTAAACTCACTCTTAACCAAAAAGTGGTTGTACCAAGCACTTTACTGCTTTGAGATACAAATTTATGGAGGTGGAAGGAAACACCCTCCCCAAGCCCCCACAGCGCAGAGACAAGAAACAAGGACCCAGAGCAGAACTGTCCAAGGGACGAGTTTCTGTGCCATCCAACACCACTTCAATTCAGAAGTGAAGTGACGGGCCCACTTTACTCAACGCCATAAGGTAATAAGTTAATAGCACTCAGAGCTAATGAACAAGCATTCATCTGCACTTAGGCTGTTTGGAGATCAAAGAAGGCAGAATTCCTCTGCAGAAACCTCACTGTTAACCCTAGATTTCAGTTTAGTATTTTAAAACAATTCCGTTTTTAATACAAAAAGCCCACACACTACGAAGCCATACATGTTTTAGACTACCCCCCACCTTGTTTTCACAAGCAAAAACATAACAGCTTCCCTCAGCTGACCTTTCCTTTTCCGTTCACTGGGATCCATCACAACGAATTTAGGGACAGGTCTCCATTTTATTTCAGTTGGAAAAGTGATTGTCTGACAACCAACCCCTTGCATTTGGTTGAAAGAATAGAGGCCTATTCGGTAAACATGAAAATATCATCTGTATGGTCCACAATGAAAACTAAGTTTGGTCAGGTGATTAAACACATTTTTGAGAATGACACTTGCCATTTGAACACTTTTAAAGCAGCTGGCAGCTCTAGCATAGGCCTCCCCTTTTTATAAAAGGGTCTCCTCCAAAACAGAGATTTGGGGGGGTCTGCCTCAGCTTTCCTGGAAGGCCATTAGGTCTGGCAGTTATGGCAAAAGAGCAGCAGAGAAATAAAATGAAACAATGGGGGAGTATTCTAGGACAAGAACACTGATAAATCACTCTTGCCTCTTTCAAGCTCAGTGCCATTAATTTATGCATGAAGCTACATAAGTGTATTGCAAAAGTAAGGAGGATCACTCCCAACAAATGTTAACTCTCCCAAGCCGCTAATAGCAACATGTGTCTCTGGGATATATATTTAAGCAATAAGACTCTGAAAACAACATGATGCCCCCCATTTGCAAGGGCACACATAAAAAAGCGGCAGAAGTGACAGTACAAGCCATATTCAATACTTATTCATATAAAAAGCATCCCCATTTGGAAGAAGTCTTACCCAGCATTATTACACTGCCTTCCTGAAAGAGGTCCATGTTGTTCACGTAGTAAAATGGGTGTTATCAGTAAGCAGCTATCATTGCCTTTTGTTTCTTTATCCCTTATATCTAACAGAGACACACTAGTTAGGAAACAATGCAAGACTAATAGCAAAAATGTTTTTATATCAAGTTGTACAACTAGTGAGGGGGGGGAGGTGGAAACTTGTAAAATTTTAACGACACCATCTTTGTACAACACAGAAAAATGCTGAATGTGGAAACACAGGACAGTTAGTAAGTATCCTGATCCTGGATGCCAGCAGTGACTGCAATAAAACCCATTACCTTTCATAATTATAATCAACTGTCTACACATTAAGAGTAATTGTAATGCAGTTTATATGAAAAATACTCCAAGAACCCCGAAAAAATGCATAATGTATTAGATGGTATTACTTTCTGTCGCTTCTTTTCAAAGACCTAGGCTTTTTTCTTAAAAAAAGACTTTACTTCATTTGTAGAAGTGAAGAACCTGGTTTTGACAATGAAGAGTAAAAGCTTTAATTCAAGCTTTGAAATGCTAATCCTGTTAGGAAACACAACAGATAATTGAGCAATTCCTTTGGTCCAGTCATCCTTACCAATAGCTACAATCGTGCAGTAAAGTAAAAGGAGCAATGATACACAGACTACAATTATCTCAACCATCTAATCCACCTAAGAGCCCACATCTGTGCTACCAAACTCTGGCAAGTGATGAAGGTGAGGCAGTAAGTTCCTGGGGTGGTCCAGCCAACTGAGTCCAAATCCCTTTTTCCAGCTGCCACTAGGAACAGCTACAGCCAGCACCTGTTTCAGTAGCCTACTGGACTGCAATTCTGCATGCTGCTGTTGATGCTGTTTCTCATCCATCCATCCTCGTTTCCCCCACACACCATTTCAGTATCTCTGAAGCTCATACACATCGGCAATTCAAGCACTTCAGGTACTAGTCTTATAGGGGAACAGGGAAGGCAAAAATTTATGTGAATGGAAGATGGTTTTTCAGCATTTCTCAAAGCTTGATCTGTAGTTTCTTCTACCAGTATGATTCCTTAATACAGGTTACAGTTTGCATACTCATTTGGAGAAGGCTCTGTGGACCACGCTGAACAAAGAAATTAAGCCCCTGCACAGTACCTTTCCATGCTCTCCTTATTGAAGTGTGCACAACTGTGGCTTGATAGGTAAAAAAGGCAGCACGAAGAGCAACAAAAAGAAAACCCACTAATTCTACCTTAGTGCCACAACAGCCACAGCCCTACAAACGGGTGACCTGTAGTGGTAAGACGGAGTGAAGCATGGTGTTACAGGCACAGCCTCTGGAGATGCTAGTGTTCCTCGTAAGGATGAGGCGCATGGTATCCCAGGGGGAACAAGCAGCAGCCCCACTCAGATAACTGGCAACACAAGGTGCAGACGTTCACCGTTACTGCCACCGAAGCACAGGCTGAGCAATACAGCCACGGCATTCAGTCCTACCCTTAAACATTTACCAAATACTGACTGGGGAAAGGGCGATTGTCCAATATCATAATCAAGACACTTGTCCCATTTCTTAAGAAGGCTGTGCAGGAAGTCTCTACCCCAAAGAAAAAAAAAAAATATTAGAGTGCAAAATTCAAAGTAAACTCAAATCCCAGAATACATATTAACACTGCAAATATGTTTCAGCAATACCATCTCATTATCCCTTTCAGCTTGATAATATCTGAGACAGCCAGGAACTAGTGTTGGGAGAGAATATTCCACACCCCAGTATCCCAAGATTCTTCATTTTAGAGAAAAATAGAAGTTAGCTTTGCAATAAAACTATCAGCATCTCACACTGCTAGCTTTACATGTTATTGGGGGATGAGGTGGTGACAGGGAGGAGGGACAAGCAAATTAACTGCCATTGGCTGCACAACATAGATGTGTTGTCTCGGAGCACCTCAATGCCAAGCAGTATTTTGGTGTCTTGCTGGTAGTTTTGCAAGGGTGACCCCCTATCAGCACCCCCAACACCAGATGAGATATCAGCATTATGTGCAGTACCCTAGACTAGAGAGAGCACAGAACACAACTGTTCAGGGAATTAGAGAGGAGACATATGTCCTTTCACCACTATTTACATCTGTTGTACAGAAAGATCTGTTTCATATTTATTAGTTGCATTTAATTTAGTGCAGATCTATACAATAAAACATCTATTTTTAAAGTATCATCAGGCTATTATTAACTACAAAGGAAAAAAAACAGTATTGGATTCCCCCCATGCCACCTCCCTCCAGCAATACCTCACTTGATACTCATTCATCTCCAGGATTATCATATAACTACCAGTTTAAAGCTGGATCAATGTCTTTTCACTTCACTGAACAACCCAATCAATAGCAACAAGGACATTCTGCTGTCAAAAGCAAACTGCTGCTCATGCTGCTAGTCCCCCCTGGGCTTGGTGTTACAGAACCGCATTAGATCCTACCATGCAGCACTCAATGTGACACTGATCACTCTGCAGGCACAGCACAGGGTATTGATACCATGTATACAGCTATATCAACAGGGTAATTGCTTGCACCTTCAGAAAATAAAGCTGTAGTCATGACACGTTGTAAAACTATTTGCACCTCCCACTGAGGAAAACAGGCTAGCCCGATTCCTGATTTAATTACATATGTTGGCATTTATTTCCCAGAAAGGCAAAACGAATAGACAAGCTTACACCACTGAAAGTGTATTTCACTACTAAATACTACAAAAATAAGCATTCAACTTCTTCATCCCAACTACTGGAAAGCACACTGCTTTTTTTCTTATAATTTTATTTCCCCACCTCTCCAACTTCAGGAGAGCTCTGCAAATCAAAAATATCACTGTACGCTTTCAGACAAGAATCCTGCTTTGGACTTATATTACACAAGGGCTAAAAGGATTGGGGGTGGAGGAGTTGTATATACAAGAGATTCCAGGGGTAATCTCTTAAGAATACATGCCAAAAAGTGTAACCAAAGCAAAACCTCGGCTGTCTACTTTATATTCAGGTCTGTCCATAGCCAAAAGAGAAGAGCTTACATGACTCCTGAACCATGTTGCTCTTTTAAAAAAAAATAAAAATTCCCAGTGTTGTTGCATCTTCCATTAAGGTATACAAATGAAAAAAAATGTTCCTTGAAAACAATTTTGTATAATGGGAACAGGATGAGAGAGAAGGAGACAGGGCAGAGAAATTACACCAGACAAGTAAGCGTCTTTCTTTACTGTGTGTGGCTATCCTGGCTGGCTAATTCCACAGCCTGTGCAGCTGGAATATCCACAACCTTTAAAGAAAAATATGGTATCTGCATCTGTTACTATACAAGAAAAAACACTCCAATTTCCCCTTTTATTTTAGGCTATGAAATATCCCTTAAACCCCAGAGATTTTGAAAGTATTTAGTTTTATAACAACGTTAGCTTAACCTAGAGCCTTGAACTTTTATGAACAGTTCATTTCCCAGAACACCACATCTAGTGAAGGTAATCGAGTGAGAAACCACTTATCTTGTATCTTCCCCACTACCTCCTCGTCTCCCAATTCTCAAACTATATCCCTCGAGCTCACCCCCGCAGCCCTGACTCTCCTCCTCCTCCTCCACGTCCCCATGGTCTCTAACCCAACAGCAAACACACAAACATGTTGCTCACTATCACATGTGATCTCTTCAGCTGATTACCTGCCACCACCCACAAGACCAACGAAGATGTAGGTAGAGCTGTCCCTCCTTTTACTTCAGCAATAACGCTTCCAAAGACATCTGTTGCCACTCTGTTCCCATAAAACTTACATGCTATTTTTGATTGAGTATGAAAAACATGGCCAAGAAGTTGAGGGGAGAAGTATAAAGTACAGATGAATGACAGTGACTGCAGTTGCAATGAAACTACAATTCTGGTGGTTTTATTTTTATTCTTAATTTTTCTAAGCATCGGAAAGCAGAAATTAAAACAGCCAGCAGCTAGCCTTGCCAAATGTACCCTCAAGGAAGTTTTAGCTCGAATACTTCTTTCCCCCTCCAGTACATTGGACCAGCCTTACCTTCCACATGTCTGCTGATTCAAGCAGTATGTATTTAAGACATATATTTCATAAGACAGTAGCACTGCTTAAAGATGTGTAAAATCTAGAGACTTCCCATCAAAACAAAACCTGCCAATCTGCTGCAAAATTGTAATTGCTTAGTTTTGTTTTCTTTTCCTCTCCTGCCTCATTTTACTAGACTATTTTTAAAACAACCTTACACAAGTCAGAACTTTGGACCTCTCCTCAGGCCCCGTTACTCCCAGTAGGAAGTTTTTTTTTAAACATGGGCAACCTAGCTTTTAATAAGCAACCAGTAAACCAAGTACACAGTGAGCATTCTCACTAACAGTGATGATTGTACACCGCAGAGGCACGTAAAGATGCACCCTAGTAGCTTCTTGGAGTTTCTGAGGAACCCAACCTGCCCACACACTTAACTCGCAAGGCAACATTTAACATCTTAAATGGTGTCATGTCTTCATCAGGCATGAGCCTGTTTCCCCCTCTTGTTATATTTCAAAATTCAATAGTAACAAGTGTGAACATTTATAGGAAATTCATTTAAAATTAAGAAGTAAGCGTTAATCAAGTCTGTAGATTAGTCTCTTCTGTTGGTTTGGGACTGGGGGGGAGCAGAGGGGTGTTCAATCACTTCCAGGTCAAGTAAGCCTAACCTCAAGTCTCCCTCCTCCTATTAGCCAAATTAATTTAGCATCTACCTACTGGCTACAGAATCAGTCCCCCAAAATGGCATTGACCTGTACACCTACACCTGGGGTCACACACTAAATTCACAGGCAGCCAACTGCAAGCCCCCCCAGAAAGTAAGACAACTGAAGAAGCCGGCCAGCTTGCTACAGCACCACACTAACAGCCCCAGGAAAAGGGCTGTATTTTTAGAGAGTGAAGCAAGTACAGCACATGAAGTTTCCTCAAATATGTTTATCAGATGGATACAGATACATTCCAAGAAATCAAAACAGGAATGGCTGTGTTAAAGGGCAACACCCTCACATATTTCCTGCATTACAGGAGTTATTAATCAATAGCCCAGACTCTGTTTACACTTGTAAGAACATGAAATTACTGAGTCTAAAAACAGGCACCCGTTCATGACGAACTGGATGGAGATTCCTTGTTATTTACATAAGCCTGCAAGTATTCAGGATGACCTCCCACAGTAAAGGGCCTAACCTGTATTTCACCTGGAGATGAAGAGCGAGCGTCACATGCCATTACCAACCCTCGTAAGGAAAGCCAACGACAATAAACAGCCAAAATGCTATCAGCTAACATTTCAGCAGCCCAGGCAGAACCTGAAGGCGATCCACAAAACCGCACTTCACACAGACTGACACTGAACACAAGGCCTTGCCACAGGTCCCCAGTACAAACACAGCCAACAGCTGCTTCCTACCACTGGTGTCCTTGTGCTTGGTACAGAAGTTTCTGTAGAAATGCAAATTTCAGACAAAGTGAGCTCCTGCACAGAACGAGGGTGATGACAGACCACAGCAACAAACTCAAGGCTGACAAACCATTAGCAAGCTCTCAAACCACTGAAGCAATTAAAATCCCTAAACGCAAAGTGTCAATAAAGTAACTATCAGATGAAAGAAAATGTAGTTTGAGATTTGTTTTCTTTTCTTCACCCATGCAAGTCAAAGACTACACTCACCTAGCTATGCTTCAGTGAGGTTCAGCAACTCCGAGCTATTTCTTCATTGCTTGTAATATCTTTGGAAATAAATAAATAAATAAAGCCACTGGTGATGGAAAAAAACAGTGTGCTGGATCCTCTCCTGGGCATCAGTCAGTACTAATGGACTTGCTTATAATACAGTCAAGCTTACCTTGATGTGCCTGCTGCT
This sequence comes from Oxyura jamaicensis, assembly GCF_011077185.1. Lineage (NCBI taxonomy): Eukaryota > Metazoa > Chordata > Aves > Anseriformes > Anatidae > Oxyura > Oxyura jamaicensis. Next base: position 14,848,339 of record NC_048898.1, read on the forward strand.
TGATTCCAGAACACAAGTGTTAAATGCCTGCATCCGTATCATGTTTACCAATTGCACATAAGGAATATGAAGTGTAATGCAGTATTTTCCATTATATTAGAACTAGAATTATTTTATTGAAGTTGAGTTTACAAGTCCTTGTTTGCTAGAGGGAGAAAAAAGTTTCTTTAAATGAATGATTACTTTGTTTGGCATTGTGAGGCACATTCAACACATGGTAGCTTTCCTGTGAATATATGCAGTGCATGCCAGTATGTACTTTAAAACAATATTAATACTCTTTAGCAACAACCATATGATGTTTTGTAATAACACCGTGGCATAATGAAGTGTTGCTATATTTTGGAATGAACATTATTTCAAGAGAATTTTGATTTTACTATTGTTGTTTAAACTATACAGCCTCTGGAATTATGAAAACATTCTTAACCTAATTTGACTGTCTTCCCTATCAAGTAGCAGATTATTGCAAGTTTTAAAAGAATCCCCATTATGCACAATGAAATTTAAGCAGTCCAACACAACTTGATGTTGCGTGGCTGGAGAGCAGCTCAGCAGAAAAAGATCGAGGGGGTGAAATATTTTTGCAGGCACAAGTCTTGCACTTGCCTTAAATTAATTAAAGGTCTACTGACTTCAGTGAACCCATACAAACACACACCATTTCAGAACTAGCTTCCACGCCCTAACTCTATGAAAAGTTCTGGTACAAGATGAGCCATGACACAGTGAGAGCCAGGGATCTGTCAGGAGAGAATACTGGAAGACACCTGAAGTAAGTCGGCCTCTTCTGGGATCCCTGAACTGTAATCCAGGGCTAGCAACCAACAGAGCAAAAGCTCTAGGGCTATTTTTCTTTACTCCTTTTTATTACTTCACCCGATTAAAATATTTTTAAGTGCAGATAGGAAGTTTTTCCACTGCAATAAAAAGCAGTCCTGGCCAAGAAAGGATTTGCCCATTAGCTGCACTATCTCCACAAAGACAGCAGCCTTATTAAATTACAAATGTTTGAACAAGGTCAAGCACTCAGGGTTTAATTCAAAGTGTTTCCAGGTATAATGCTGTCAGGTCAACTTAAACAAGCCAACAGAGGCTTTGAGCTTGATTAAATATTAAAACGGAATCTTTCACATCTGTTTTTACCGAAGGATGAAATTACTGTACATCACTTCAACCAGCTCATTAATACACTAAACACATATCTTGCCTCTAAAGGTTACAGGAATATCAATGCTTTCAGAGTGCCTGCAGTGAAACCTACACAACTCAGCTAGAAGTGAGGTCATTGCATACTTCAGCAGGATGTCAATATTTCTTTATAAATGTGAGAAGTAATCAGTTAGACATAGATACATTTTAAATTAAAAGATGGGAGCCTCCAGTGAAGCTAAATCAGTTGCCTTTGATCTGAACCTTTTAATCACTCATCTCATTTTCTTTGATAGATAACTTGATAGCAGACATTGAACAGAAAGTTTGATCCAACTGTAATTATGTCTCAAACTGGAGGGCTGTCAAGTCCAACTAGTAATCTACTTTTTTTTTTTAATTTTTAATTTGCACAGCACAATTTTTAATTGAAACATAAAAAGGTCTATCAGGATCATCTGTTTCAACACCTATCATTTCTAATGATACTTTGATGGTAGGCTACAGCAGGGAAGATAATGTGTTTGAGGATATAACTTTTTGACGACGACACATACACTGCTTTAACTATTCCACATTGCATTTTCTGCCCTTTAAAACACAACCAAAAACCAGGTATTTCTCTACCATTATCTTTGCATGAAGAAAGACATGCAGTCAAATCATGTTTCCTGACTCCAATCCATAAAATGCACAGTTATCTACTTAGAGTAACAGATGCATAAGACAGGACTCTCAAGGGAAGCAATGAGAAATGACTTGTGTCTAAACTCTGCCTATTGCAGATAAGAAACTCACCTCTAAGTTACTATACACTGAAATGGAACCTAAACATCTCATAACATGTAAAAAAAAAAAAAAAAAAAAAAAAACAAGAACAATACTAGTGAATTTGCCACAAAACATTGAAACTTTCAATAGCATCCTAAAAGCACCCACTCAAGGCAGTGAGGGGATGGTGCTTGGATGCTGATGTTCTTCCACGATGAATAGAAGAAACCCATTAAAAAAAAAAAAAAAAAAAAAAAAAAAAAAAAAACACCTTTTGAATGCCCTAGCAGCTACTCCGAGCATCAGAACTATACATTTAAAGCACTGGTAGTTAATAAGGCATGACACAATTTGCTTAAGACAAAATAAAATTCCAGTACTACACAGTCTTCTACCACCCACTAATTTACACTTGAATAATATAATCAACTAGACCAAACTATGCTTAATGTAAAGTCAATAAATTCCTTTTTGGCTGTTGACACAAAAACCTACTGAGAATTAAACACTTGAGGAAATTAATCATTATAACACTGGCTCAATGCACATCTATATTGAAATAATTTGGTCTTTAATTCACTTTATTTGTAGTTGGGTTTAAAGCAGTAAATTTGATAGAAGCAGGCCTCATTAAACCACATCCAGTTCACACTGCCTTTCATTAAGCTTGGTATATTTGAACAAGCTCAAAAAAGATTCATTTCCTTGAAAACAATTGTGCATTAAAGTAACCCAAACAAACCAAGGCCATTAATACATAATACAGTAAAAGCATTTACATTTGATCTGAGCAAGAGTCAACATTAATGATTTATTTGCTTTCAGTACATTTTCTTGATGCACTGATACTCTCTTATTGACTATAGAAATTCCCCAGTAGCAGGAAGACATACAAAATAAACCATTTTAGGATCGGGCTATCATGATAACCTCCCAGCCACCTCTTTTAGGAGTTGGGTTTAATTCCTCTAACATAGATGTGGTTTAGCATCCTGGCTCCCAAACTTAGTTGGCTTGAAAACTATGGCAGCAACAGGTGGCTCCTGCAGAGCCAGCCTGGGAGGCTCTATCACACCCACTGGCTGGGGAAACTTGTGCAAGTCACTTGGCTGCACAAAACTGACCAAACCAACTCCTAAAACAAACTAGCTCAACACTACCCTGTGTGAAGTCAAAAGCAGCAGCAACTCTGCAAAAGGCACGGCAATCCAGCTCCATGCGTAGCTACTGGGACACACCAAATAGCCCAGCAGTCTGGGCATGTCTGCAGTTGGAGTCCATCTCCATCTCTCCCAGGGTGAGCACGATGGTCACTGCCTATCAACACATGAGCTCTGGTGCCTGTACAGTACAGTCTGAAAACCTCTGGCAAAACAAAGTTAAACTCAAAGTGCGCTTGGAAACACATGCATTAGCTCTGAGCATGATGTTAACTGCTTCCACGCTCCACTTCTCTATTCTCTTCTGGTTTGAGAAGAGACAGACAAGACACTTTATGCAAAGAGGCTGCTTGCTCACACATGCACTTAAGCAAAATCTTTGGTGATATAAATACTGAGATACTCAAACTTAACTCAAACTCCCCATGCATTATCCACTTCAAACCTATGATCCGATTTCAAGAGATGGAGAAGTCCACAAGACAAGTTTCTATCTCCACAAGACTATGCTATGCCCATCCCTGCACACCTTACGCCTCCACAGCCTGTCTTGAGGAGAGAAACATGCACCCATATAACTTCTTGCTATGAGATACAGTGTCTACATTACAACTGATTTGGAAATAGTCATCCATCAGAGTGGGGTGGTAAAAACAGAGGTACAGACTTTCATGAAGCACAACAGTATTCCTTGCAACTTTAAAAAGGCGGTACCCTTATGAAAATGTTTTCCCCTTCCTCAAACCCAACAGCTGAGATCATCAGAAGTCATTTAATGTTACCTTCAAATCAATTCTAGTTGCTACTATATACAGGCAATGAAATGAAGCAGCAATAAAATACAACAAGATATAAGACACACAGGTACCAGGTTATACAAAACACCTCAGTGAGCAGAAATCCCTGGAAAACACATCCTGATCCTTGCAGCTTTATAGCAATTTTTCCCCGTCAAATATAGTCTGAAAACCACCCACACAACAGCCAACTGCTCTGTTACAGCTCGAAGGCAGAGACCTTTGGGTGTCTCTTACTCCCCTCTTCTTGCTGTACTAACTAGAATGGAAAGGGTGGTCCTTTCTGTTGTGTCCTTTTATTGTCCACAAGCATGACAATGGGGCTAGATTCAGGTGACTACTATTCCACATGTGAGCACTGAGCATGATAATGCCTTAAGTTCTTCTGACAAAAGGCGTAATCCATGATTACACAAAAGGTTGTGCTACTGGTTTTTTCCCACTGCTCACTGAGCTTTCCTGTAAGATTCCTCAGGGGCGAGGAATACACTAGCAGTGCAGAGGTTCCAGGACAATTTTGCTAGTCACTAAGAGAAGACTGACTAATTGCAGTGGGGTGTGGTGCAGTGGCAATTCTTAGAGCAACTCTGCACCTGTTGGCCCAAGCATCTGCAGCTGGCTGCAGCCAGCACCAAGTTGGACAACTGGCTAGGTTAAGGTGAGAAAAATCTGCTCCATTCAATACTGCTAAATGGTTGCCAGTACCTGCAGAATGGAAGCTGCTCTCAAGTGTGAAAATCACTACTGTAAAGTTAACAGCACACAGAGTATTTTCTTTTTTACCTTTCTTACATTCACTCGTAGTCTTCTGTTTTTCCATCCTCACTGAGTCTTGCGCTGTATTTTCCCATTTTTTAAATAAAAATGTCAGTCTTCACAAGAAGAGAAGGTTGGTAATTCGCAGTATATATAACAATGATGCAAATAAAATGTTTATATACATGTAAATGCATTTGTGTAGGAATGTAAGATATGTGCAAAGATGAACTGATGTTTTGTGGGTACTTCATCATAGACGATAAAAAACTCTCTTCCCTGAAAGCTGTTTAAAACTGTTATTTGCATCAATTCCCGAATCACTACTGCTAAACAGCATTACAATGCAAAATCACACTCCTACAGTTTTCTCCTCTTGAGATTTACAGTTAGATTATAAGAAAAATACTTCCTGGTTAAATTGGACAGATAATGCAATACAGCTTTTGTCAAACCAATAAATATGTTATAATACACAAGCTTCCAGGCTTAAGAGAATCCTTTCTTCAGGTGCTGGCAGTTTATAAATTAGTTCATTTGTAGTATAGAAAAAGCTTTGCAATTAGTACCTAGTTTATCATTAAAACCTTGCATTCACTGTATGTCGTCACAGACTAATGAGTTTGGCTCTCATTTACACACTATTTTCTGGCATCTCACTACAGTCGATCCCATTATTTCCTATATAATTGACCAACTTCAACAGCTGTAGCTCTTCTTTCTCGTGCAGTATGTTCTATATTTACAGGGGGATCACAGTTATCAGTCTTAAAATAATTCCACGTAATGTACAGTTTAAGTTTGACAAGGCTTAAGATGCTTTGCCCTGCAGCCAGCACAAGTTTGATTTAAAAAGTACTGTACAGTAATTAGATTTAACCAACAGAATTACTTCAAGTGCCACACGCATTGACTGGTAGAGCTTTTACTGCAATAGATTAGACTCATTACTTAGAGACTGAAAAGCAGTTTGAGATTCATTTACCTGTGGTACTAGAAAATAATACATTTCGTTCTGATTATGGCAGTGAGTAAGACACGCGGGTAGAAGTACCGCATGTCCAGCTGTGTCAGATGCCATCCTGGACCAAAAGGAATAGAACAGGTCCTTTTGAATCTCAGAGACCAACTTCCTCCTAGTCCCCTAGTCCTCCTAAGTCCTCCTAGGAGAACCTGCAATGTCTTGTCTTGGAATTTCTCTGACCCTAACAGCTTGAAATAGCAACATTTAAAGACAGGAATGAACAATTCAAAAAGGCTTTCTCATGGCTAGTTGAAACTAAATACTAAGATCCTTTCATCTACTGCAAAACCTATTTCCAAGAACAAGCAGGTGTGCAAAAATAAGTGCTATCTTGTTTAGCATAAGGGGTCTGAAATTCTGAAAGCCAAGAAGCACTTTCTTGTTGGGCCTCAGATGTCATGAATGATCTTCACTGAATCAAAGGAGAAAGCAGGAGTGGAAAGGAAAGACAGGATTCAACTGCCTTCAACCATGCTGTACCATACCGCACACCCTACAAAAGGCAAAGCCATCAGGAAAACATGCCTTTACAAATCTAACCATTGGTACGCTGCAGTACATACACACAGAAGACAACTCTCACAGAAAGGTAGCATTCCCCCCAGCCCTCACTTCTATCCTTAGTATACAGCCCGGAAGCAAGAGAAGACTCTTTTTATGGTTTCTTGGCATCACACTGTGAATTTACAAGGACAACAACTTGCATAATACAGCTTTTTGTTATGTAATTGTAGAGCTTTGTGGATATTGTTTTCACATCAAGCATATTCATGATGGCTTGGAATTTCAGACATCTGAAAGTATTTTCTTTTGCATCACTAGGAAAAGCAAGAAAACACAAAAAAGAGTAAAAAAAAGCTGCTTCCTGTGAGGAGGTAAAAGGCTCTGCCTTTTAGTCATTGCGCTCTTAACAGCTGTCAATTGTCAACACTGACAGCTGCACAGGAAAACCTGCTAGCACTCAGGACATTTTCCTCCGGAGTATTTTATAAAGGATAACACACTAGCCAAATGTCTCTGTAAGTTTTCACAGGCAGGTGCCCATCAATACTGATGACAGCTGAAGAGATAGATAGACAGACATCTATCTATAGATACCACTAGTTAAAGTGTCATTAAATTGAGTTTATATAATCCACGGGGAAAGGGAAGAGTGAAAAGGGAAGGTTGCACCTCAAGACCTGCACACTGCACTTCAGTTTGATTTCTCATTCACATTTTACACAGCTAGATACCTCAGGTTCTCACCTTAAAAAAATACAAGAACAGTGATGCTGCAGGTCACTAGGGATTCTTGCACATAAAAACCTGCATTGACCAATTCTGGATAGTAAACACAAAAATGCTGGTACTACAGGAAGTGCTTCTGCATTATAACTCCAAATTGAGTAGCCAGATTTATGCTCTATTAGCAAAATATCATCTTTTTATTATTTTTATATTTAATACCTACAGTATTATTTAATACCTAGGGAGAAGCCCATCCATCCTCAAATAGAACATCTGCATGACACACTAACAATCTTCTCCTGAATCAGAATTAAGCATTAGGCGAAAAAACTACCTCTGCTGCATTCATTTGGTCTTTTGGTTCTACTCTGATGGATTAGTGATTTAACTGTTATAACTCACAATCAAAGAAAGATTATTTTAATCCAGCTACAAAAGCCTGAGCTCTTGAGCTCACACACTTTCCTTGTGTGCCGTTCACCTGTGCTACTGCCCCTGCAGACCCGGCAGGGCACCCTGCTGGCTCTTTTCTAAGCTGTGCACACTGACAGTGGAAGGCAGACAGATGGGTGGGAGAAGCTAGCACCAGTGGGATACAAAGGTCAGAAAGAAAGGGAGCTCTCCTCCAGCAGAAAACAGCCCAACATCCACCATTTCAGTTTCAGGTTTTCCATTTCCTCATGTTATTTTCAGCTAACTATTAAATTATTGAATATGGCAAAAGAACCTAATTAAGGTCTATGACGTGACCTGAACTATGCTGTGTTCTATACCTCAACAGTAAATGCAGATCATGGTTGGCTTTTTCCTTCCCCTAATTATCGGGGTGAAACTACAAAATCCAAGTTAACCTCAGCTAAGGTCCCCTCCTGGGAGAAGTTCAGAAACAGCTGTACAACAAGATACAACACTGCTCAGTTGAAGTTTCTGAACTGGTCCCACACAGACCAGAGAGTGAAATCTGTCCAGTCCTGTCTATCGCTTGGGCTCTTGGTGTTACTGACTTCCCTGTCAGCACTCTGGAGAAGCCTCCAAACTGGCTAAAGAAGGAAGAAAACAGTATACTGTTGTCACTGATACTGATAGCACCTCAGAAGTATACAGTCTGGTTACTAACTGATAATTTGGGCAAAAAAGAATTCAAGTATTCAGCCAAATTGTACACAGCATGAACAGGTTTAATATTGATTATACGTTACTGCTCCTCACTTCCACAAAAGGACACGTCTTAATCCACCATGGAAGTAGCTAAGAAGTATTTATTACAGCTTTTCCCCTCAAGCTTCATGCAGGTAAGGCCAAACAAACACTAACAAGTTCAGATGAGAAGTCTTCAAAGTAATTCTACTAAATTAGCAGAAAAAGCATTTTGTCTGGGAAAAAAAAAAAAAAAAAAAGGAAAAAAACACTGTTTTGGTCTTGTTTTCATTCAGCAGGTTATCTGTTCTAGATTATCCTACCTGAAAGCTGGAAACGTACTTGGAACCTCACACCTAAGAAACAAAGCCAGGTATACAGCACTAACACCAAACCTCTGCTGTCTGTGGCAACAGCCATGTAGAGAGCTGATGCTGACAGCACGTCAGCTGTGTCCAATACATCTGTGATGCGATTTGATAGATCTAAGAAAAATATTTTTGGAGACTAAGTATTAGCTGTTTTGTGAATACAAGTCAAGCCTGCATCAAAATAGACTTCCTAGGCTTTGTACAACTTAGTTTCAACAGAAGCAGTGCAACAATACTTCTTGAAATTGCACAGAAGACAGGCAGCAACTTACTGGGAGAACTCTAATCAGCACATCTGATTTGGGTCGAAGGGCCCATCAAGGTCTGACCCATTAAAACCTCATACACTTGACAGAAAAGACGCTTTCAAGAACAAAGTCAGGGGAACCTGAACCAGGTCTCAGAAGCAACTTTCTCCTGTAAGGTGCATTAGGTGGCATTTTCAACACAGCCCGTTTAACCCCCAGCCCTCTTCTCTTCACCTCTTACCCTGAAGACAAGGTACTGGAATACCAAACACAGTGACATCCAATCTATTTCTAAACTTTGCTTAGGAACCGTAACGCCTTGAGAAAGCTGCCCTCTAGAAGACCCCTTCAGTACTCAATCCACTGCTATGTTACAGAAGGAAGCATCCTGCCCTGTTCTATACAGCACCGTAACACAAGCATACCCCTGTGTGCAGCACTGCTGTAACAATACCTTATTCTGATGTATGTTATTCACTGTATTTCTGAAGCAATATAATTATCCTCCGCCCCACCCCCAAAATAAAATACCTTCCAGATCCTTACAGAAAATTATTTTCTTGGATAATTAGACTGATCTGAACTCTTTTTTGAGGCCTTGTAAAAACTGTCCACCAATCCAGATGGGTTCTTGCTTTCCATAATTCAAGTCATTTTAGCTCCACCTGGGAACGCCCCAGTCCTACTGCTTCCAAAATGATTCTGGAATCTAAGCATTTTATTTAACTCTTTAAAAGTCTTTAATAAAAGCAACCTATTTGAAAACTTAGCTCTGCCTAGTTCTCAAAACGGTGGGAAGACAAGCTTATAAGTGAGTTTTAACATGACACTGAACTACCAACTTTAAACACACACACGTGTGCATCCAATAAGACAAGTGCACTCACGTGTAATCCAAAACAGAGAAACAGATTTATGAACTTTATAATAACAAGATTGCTTAAACTGTCCTTGAGGCCAGTCTTATCAATAAACTAGGAACTAGTTTAAACTGATATATGACATGTGAGCTAGTGTCAAATATAAAGAGAAGAAACTTTAATCATGCAAGAAGCAGGAAGAAACAAGAGTGTCTTTGCTTTGTATTGCTTTAAGAAGAAGCGGGGGGGGCGATGTTGGAGGGAGGGAAAAAAAACAAAACCAAAACCTCACAGCTCTCTGCTATCTCTCTTCCTGACCTATTTCCAAAGCTTTAAAATATCAGTGAGCACATGGTGACAAAATTTGAAAACAGTCATTTTGTCATAATATTGATGAATGCCCTGATTATTAAAATATTGAAGGTGGTACCGAATAAAAAAAAATGTTACAGTGGTCCAATGCTCAGTACCTGGCACTAGACTAAACAGCCTTTAGCATAATCTTTGTATTCACCAAACCCAGAATTCAACAACAGTAGAGCAGCTGCTCAGTGCCTGGTCTGCAGAATTCAATGAACGACAAAAGGTTACCTTAATTCAATGAGATAATCAGCACACATTTACCCACTACCAAGAGTTTTCCAACCATCTGCAAGGCGGCAGAGCTAACAGCCTATAAAACAACTGGTAGCATGCTGACAAGTCCTCACGTCCCTCATGTCAATGAAAATTTATCTCTTAGCAACAGCTAAAAAGAAGCTGAACTTACAGAAGTGCTCTAGAGGCATCACGAGCCAACAATTTCTTCGTAAGTGATTTTGATTGCCAGTGATCTCCAAACAGATGTCTGCTCTAATTGGTAAAATCTACTAAATACATACTTTAGAAATAAAAGTGAAGTTGTCATGGCTTAAGAAAGAAAAAAACAATGGGAGTCATAGCCGTGCATGTAAAAGACAGAAGTTAACTTATTTAAAGCTGCTGGCCTTGCAATGATATCAGTAACATAAAGTAAACAGAATGCTTGTGTTCTGAGGACAGGAAAGATATTACTCTTAAGGCTGCCGCCAGAAACTGAAAGGTAATACACAAGTCAGCTAAAAACTAAGATACATATTTTTGAGAGGAAAAGCCAAATAAAAGATTCAAGGTTAAAACCACTTTAGCCACTGTAACTATTTTAGGATTCCCTCCCTTGACACACAGGTGTGAGAAGATTACTGTTGTTCTCACATCAAGCACACTGACATCTGCTATCTAAGTCAAAAAACAAAGTTTTAAGGCATCATGCTTTAGAAGTCCATACAACACAAAAAAAAAAAAAAAGAAAACATTTGTTTTAGTGAAACTCACTTGCTATACCAAAATAGCAAGCAATTTAGAATTTTACTACCCCACAGATCAGCAAATGGAAAATGCTTTCTCTCAGCTGTCTGTTACTTTAGCAGCTCTACCCTAGAAACTGAATCCTTCAGAGGTCTCTTCAAAATACATCTAAACACAGCATTAGGCAAGAAACAATATAATCCATTTCACGTTCTCAGACTGTAGGCAGTTCTGCTTGGAGCTCCATGAAGAAAATTAAACATGGCATGTTCATACAACAAAGCCCTAACACCCGACTCCTTTTCCCCCTTAAGAAGAACAGAGCTGCCAGCTGCCAAATACATTTTCTTAAAATACAGTCAACTGTAACAGGTTTATTAACAAAATCAGGTAAATTGTTTTTACGTTCAGTCTAAGGCTAGCAGTTATCTATCCTTCTCCGTAACAGGCTGAAGCTGCCCATCAAACACGTTGGAAGCTTTACTTAAGAAGGCAGAGTTACCGATGAGAAAGGAACCAAACCAACTCCAGTACAGCCCTTTCCCACCAGTAATATTTTGAAAGACATAAAACTCAATCTTGTCAGCCCCGGGCAGAATTGCAGCTTCAGTCATTTTCTTAAGTGCGCAGACAAACTTAAGCTACCATCTTGAATTCAGAAGTGTATGGCAAGCTGGACACATGGGAAGACTTCTCCAGTGGTTTATTATTTATAACAAGACACTCCTACTGTCTCCCATGTTCCTATCTAGAAAGACTTCTGAAACTCTCTACTGAAAGAGTTGAAAACACATCTCTAAGACAAGCAGCTACTCATCTGTTGTTAAATAAAACGCACACAAGCATTAAGGTAAAAGAACTGCCCATCATCACATGAACTGGGAGGGCAAAGCCCAGAACAGAACTCGTGTTTATTGGATGCCCAGCTTTTCAACAGATGTGAAGCAGGAAGATTAACCTAGGTCAAGATTTCTCTTAACAGCTATCGTGTTCCAGGTTTTACCCAAGGTAAAACATCTGACTTTTAATCAAAGGAGAGTAACATTAAATACAGACAGCAAGAGGAGGAATTACTGGGCTACAATGGAAGCTGTCACCTTTGAAAACATCGCAGTTGAAAATTTGCTTTAAGAACATGGAGAAGCATTAAGAGACAGAAGCATCAGCAATTTCCTCCTCCTCAAGATGTATGGCTGACAAGCAGAGTGACCCAGCAAGAAGAATTCTTTCCAATGGCCACGGAAGAACAAGTCCCTGATTTCTAAGCCAGCGTGCATGCGAATACTTGCGCGTGCAGTGAAACATATGCACTCACCCGCACAGTAACAGACCGCTCCACATGCACGCAGCACATGCTGCTATCTAGCTTGACAATCAAACCTGACGACTGGCTTTCTCTACTTGCTTCTTGGCTGACTTATCTACAGCTTTCAGAACTTTTCAAAGTGTGTGTAGCATCTATACGAAAGCTTGTTTTGCTAAATCAGCAGAATGTGTTGCCAAGCATGTCAAAATAAATAGGAATTATTTTTACTATGCAATTTTCCACTATTAAAGCAGCATTAGTATTTGTAAAATAGTATTAATGATCTTTCTGTGCAATTCAGTTTTCATAATGAGATAAAGATGGAAGGGAAGAGAGCCAGACACTTCAAAACATAGCAGAAATTACCAGGTCAAATATGTATAACCCCAATGTGTATTACATAAACTTCCAAGTGGACATCTATTAACTGACTGATATTTAGATTCTTGCTTTTAACAGTCAGTATGCTGTCCTCCTCTTCCACTACCACATTACTAACCCAACTCCTACAGCAGGTACACTCGTCTTTACAGGACAAAACAGAAGCAACGAAGCAGGAAATCACAGCTAAATAAATACATTTTCAAATTGGGAACAGATGTAATGGATAGCTACAGTAGCCTTTATAAGCAAAGAACTTGTTGAAATAACTCCTAAATTAAGTTACTAAAAGAGAGATTACTTAGGTCTTGAGAATTTCTTTAGGCTTATCAAGCACTGACTTTTCCATCAACTTTTAACTATGTATTTGTAATAACTGCTTGGCTAACTACTGTTCGTTATCCACACATCCTAAGCACTCTGGAGAAGCAGCATTATTACAGACATACTCAAGTTATGTCAAACTGCTCTACAACTCAGGGCCAGTACATTACGGCAATACTCGTTTCAACTGCAAGTCTGATTTTAAGAAAGAATAACGAGGAAGGTGGGGGAAAAAAAAACACAGAATTTGTTCCTAGATTTTATTAGCAAGAAGTTGCAAACTGAGGCCCTTAAGGGAACTTCAACCCAGAAGGGCCTCAGTGGCAGTGATACCTGGTGCTCTAAACCAGCAATGCAGTATCCACATTTCTAAGAAAGAAAATGGTTGCAAAGAGCTGCCATACATCTCCACTCAGCCGCTGCTAAGCCACACTAGGACAATTCATGAATTTATTTATATATAATACAAAAAAAAAAAGTCTGCTAATCCTATCAAGCAAGTGAACCTGGCAGGACTGAAGGCTGCATCCCATCTCACAGGGAAGAGCCAGCTTACAGACCTTGAGGGACAGAGAGCACACACAGACTTATTTTAAAGTATCAGTGCACCTTACTCTGATCTACTTCTGCAACATCCCACAAAGCATCTCCTCGTGGGAGAAAAGCCTCACTGACCCACACCAGACCTCTGAGCTGTTCTAAACCGATTGTTTAAGAGCGAGGGAAAAAAAGCACATATTTAAGACCCATTAAACACAGTAACAGTATTTCAGAAAGAAGAGCTGACCTGCATTTTGCAAGTAAAGATGGCTTGTCACTGCCTAAATTTAAGTGTAAAAACACACCCTACAGCAACTCTACTTGAATTCTTATTTTCTTTTCCTATGTGGTGAAGTGTTGTACTCCTAGAAGTTGTGTTTTAACCTTATTTGTATACACACATAACCAGACTATCTATATGAAATCAGCCACAGCCACCACCGGCATCTGTACCAGAACATTAACAGAACAAGTCCAAATTCAGAATTTCCTACTGCATCATCAGTTGAATGCATTTCTAGTCCCCTTCACTTCACAGAACCAGAAATGTGAAGTGCGCTGTCCGATCTGCCCTTCTCCAAAGTTGATCAGCTTAACTCAGTGAGACCTGCAATTTTAAGTCACTTAACACAAGGGCCACTCCCAAAAACAAGTTTCACAAGTCAGAAGCCTAATATGGGACTGTAAGTGCTGTCTAGGCTCATGAATTTTGGAAGCAGAAAATTAATTTGAAAATTACTTACTTTCACTGTATCTAGCCACTCAAATACTTGAGAATTGCACCAAAACCTCACATTCCTTCTAGCAATTTAGCAGAGTTAACAGATGTCAATAGCAGCACCATTGTCACCTCATAGTCTATTAGTAAGGTTTTCACGTCAAACATTTTCCTGCTGAGCCTTTAAGTTTTCGGGCTAAGTTATTTAAGCACACTAGACCGTTTAATCAAGTTACAGTCATGTTTATCATCCCCAACGTTTATCATTTCCCTAATTGCCAAAGCAAGGAAGCCATTTAGCAAGACAATATAGTCTGCATGACAGCAGAATGTCATGGTACCCCATTAGCATCCAGAGGAAATCATTCTAGTTAAAAGATCAGTTAGCCTCTTATCAGGTAGACACCAGTGACAGCATGAGATCTGTCAGCTTTGTGGCGCCTGATTTGAAGCACTTGGTACTCAGGATTCCACAGCCACCATCTGAGCCCTAAGAGTGCTGATCCCATACACAGAAGGACGTAACATGTCCCTGTTTTGTGCCACAAAGTCCTAGTGTCCAGGCCGAAAGAGGACCAAACAATCCAAGGAAATGTGCATCTATCTTTAAATCAAGCAAAATATAGTCCTGGATGAACAGAAGAGAGTTGCCTTTCGTAAGAAGATGATAATAGGACAATAAATGGGCTCAAATTTGAGGAAAAAAAATGCTTTTACACCATTTGAGTAATTCTTCTTTTAACAGTAGTTTTCAATTTTTTAAAAAAACAACAACAACAAAAACTCTTGCCATTTCCAACTATCAAATTGAAGAATAATGGTTAATTACCACTTGATATATACCCAGGAAACTTTCTTAAGGAATTCCATATACACACACACACAGACAGCTTATATACATAAAATCTGTCAAGAAGTGCCAGACTACCACAACTGCAAATTTCCAAGGTTTTTCATTACCTGATTTACAACCAAGTTCCTTCAACACCAAGAAACTACACCAAACACTCATCACATGCCAAGAGCCACAGAATAAAGACCCAAGAGTCAGGATGCACTATTATTGAACATAAAAGGGGTGAGGCACTTTAAGATAGTTGAGAATACAACACTGAGAAAATATCCAAGGTAGGTGGATATTTTCCAACATATTCCTCAAGTCTAAATCAGACTAATCTGCCATTTATATATTCTACAAGGAACCTTGTGAAAGGATATGAAGAGTAAAACCTCTAGTTTGAGGATCCTATGTCACTCCCAGCTGAGACAGGAGAGTTGGCAGAAGAGAGGAATGATGAAGGACCACAAATAGAACTGCAGAACCACACAGGTTTTCTTTAACTCATTGCTGTCAGTTTCAATCCAAGACTCTCACTGCAGTACATCACATTAACTAATTTAAGAAAAACTACTGCAAGAATCAGATTCTAACAGTCCTTAGGATTAAACGACTTACAGTATAAGGTTTGGAACTGCTCCTCACAGTAAACAAGAACCACGAGTGCACCAATTAAAACTATGTTCCTCAGCTAAGCATTGAGTTTGGGGAAAAAAGGATGAATAAGGTCTTCCCCAACAGTTGCGTAAGAAACAGCCACCAGATAACCTGTGTGCAGAGCTGGAAGCCAACCCCGCAGTGTCATTACAAAGATACATTCCAACCTAACTCAGCAAACAGCTGTTTGGAATTTCCATCCCACCACACACAGTTCAAGAAGAATTTTACAAGCACATTCCTTGGTTTGATCCAAATTTGCTGAATCTTAATATATATACATACGCACACACATTTTAAAACCCCTTTATTTATTTACAGCGATATGAGCTGCTTCTCCAGCATAGTGATGACAAGACTTTTCCATTTTAGTTTTAAATGCTCAAGAGATGGGGTAAAGGATTCTCCAACTTGTGCTGAGTTCCAAAATCTGAGGTGTGAATAGGACCCATTCTGAAGTGTTCACTTGGCTTCTGCAAGCAAGGATTCGGTACTTCTAGCATCTCAAACTACAGGGATGACAGCACCTAACAATCATCCTGGAACTTTAAGGACAAGAGCCAAAGGCACTTCCTTTTACATGAAATTAAGGTGGATACCTTTTAAGTTGAAATAGTGAGATGCACAAACATGAGTTAGTGCTTGTCAAAAGACACTAGTGTTGCAGCAAGTAACAACAAATAACACAGTCTTTTGTCATCATGATGTTGCAAGGGTAGAAACACAGGTTGTCTCTGAAGACAACATCCTCCTCAGCTGCAGCACTGCAGTCTCTTGTAGAAACTTACCTACCTGAATGTTGGTGCTCAAAATTATCCTGAGGAACACAGGCTCCCTATAAAGCTACATCCAAAGCCAGGCAGTACAAATATTCTTTGACGTGTAGATCAGTCGGATACATTGTGTAGCACTTCCTTTCTGCTTTTCAGTTGCCGCTCAGTGGAAAGCCTAGAGGCCAGAGGGAACAAGGTAGAACAAGCAAAGGAACCCCGGCCAACAGTTGCTTGCCTAGCCACATAAAGGCAGGAAACTGAAGAGAAGAGCAGGGAGGAGCCTGGATGCCAAAAAAGCTCCTCTATAGATTGGACCTTTGCCTAAAAGACAGAAGGAGGAACACCCAGTGTCTGCACTGGCACAAGCTGCATACCAGAAAACTGAAATTCAACCTATGCCAAGTTACAGTTTGAAAAGCTAAATGTACCTAGGCCACTGAAAACAAAATTAGATAGGATTTTAGAGTATTAATAAATAAGTTTTTGGTTTTGCATGAAGGTCAGCTTAGAAATACAAACTGAAAGTGAAGGGGGGGGAGGGGGAAGGTAAGAAAAAAAACCTCATGCCAAGAATCACATGGAAACAATTACTAATACAGTTGTTCAGCTGTTTAAGGGAGTGTTCGGGACAACCAAGAAAATACTTCATGCATCAGATTAGCTGCAGTTGCACTGCCTCTTTTGAAGGATCCTTTAGGTAGTAGCTATACTGAACACAGCAGGGATATTGCCTCTGAGATGGACTACACATTCCCACCGTTCTTTGATAACATTAAACAAGTGGCCAGTACCTCATCTTTTAAAGCCTTTGTTTTCATTTTAAATTGTGTTTAAAATTAAAGAGTTAAAGCCCTGTCTACAGACTACAAACATCTGCTGCCTCAGGTTTACATCTACTCAGCATCTGTGCTCAGGAGATGGCCACCTCTTAAGACCCAGTAGGTTTCACCAAGCTCCCAAGCAGCAGAACCTCCCAGTGCAGAACCGCCCAGTGCTCCTCCAAGCGCCCAGGCGAACAAGAAACATGGTGTGCAAAGAGCAATAGCTGTCCTACAACTGACTCCATTGAAGACAAGATTTACCAGCCATTTAAGAACTTGAACCAGAACTTTCACTGCTGCATTTCAAGATGTGTATTTTAGCGTGTCAGAGGCTTATCCAAAAGCTAGGTACCACGAAGCAGATTCAGATTCATTTCCCCCTCTGTTCTCACCCCTTCCTACTACGCTCTCAACTTTTACACTGCATGTTCCAATTAACATACTTACACAGCCCTTTCCTGAAGATGCTGCATGAGAGAAGGTGTGAAGCATGGGAGAGATGCTATCTGTGCAAGATACTCTGAACATAAGGAAGAGCACATAAGAGCAGTGAAATTGCTAAAACGGTTAGTTTTAGCAACTGCACTGCACTATGGCAAAGTGCACAACATCAAAATACTAAGCAACAAGTTTTCTTTTTCTGCTTTCCTGCATGCATTGTTTTTTGTTTGTTTCATTTTTGTTTATTTACAGGAAAGGAAAAACCTTTGAAGCCTTCAACCTAAAGGCTACCACGCTGTTTTCAGTTTGCCTTTGTTGTTATGAGGGGCCCACCTCTGGCTGGAGGCTAGGCTGTTTCTTAACACCAACTTCACGCTTTAAAATAAGCAGCTACTCAAGAGCTTTGATTCACCTTACCCATCCACATCAAGCAAGAGGCTCTTCATGTAACCACCAGAATATTCAAGGTAACTGTGGCATCTTTTTTGATATTTATGCTACTCATTACATTTTCCAGAATGAACTGCCTAGAGACCATACAGCCGATGAGAGTTAGCTGCCTCCCAACGCAGCCTGTCCTTACGAGCCTTGTGCTTACACCTCTTCAAGCAGAAGTGAAAAAGCAACCCGCACAGACACCAGGGAATGGAAAGGGGTGGAGGAACAGAGAATTCTAACAGCTGTACTGCCTGCTTCTGCTTCCTGCAACAGTGAGCAGACACACCTTTGCCCAAACCCAACAGTCAAGATAACACTTGAAAGAAATACAGTTTCTAAACAAATCCTTCATTCCAGGCCAATGGCAACAGGACGAAACATGGTGATACAAGCTAATGCTGCTGTAACTAACTGCACCTATTTCAACTTGCACTGAACCGAGACAGCTACATCTACTTGCGCTGGATCACCCACTCAGCGGGGAGGCAAGAACAGCAGCGCAGTATCATCACCAAGAGGAAGATTTAGCACCTCCTGCTCCCTGTTCCACATACGTACTTCATCTCACGCAAAACACCCAACACCCCCGGCATACAGTCATGGCTCCAGCTCCACAAAACTAACTTCAGTCGCACTGCATTACAGCAGTGCCAGATCCTCCATGCTCTAACGGCTTGGAGGAGGAAGGAAGGGCTGCATGTGTGTGAAAAGCCACCAGCACAACCCCCTGCCTGCCCCCCAAACACTGCTGTGTACAAACACCTTGTACACAGGAAGAAAGGTTCAGTCGGCATTTGGTATTGCAAGTGTGAAAGTTCAGGTTGCTGAAGGGGGAGCTCTGAACAGACGCAGACTTGTAATGCAACACATATTTTACCTCTCATGCTGATGAGATGTTAACTGTGCACAAGTTAAAAAAAAAAAATCAAGAAGCTTCAACAGGCATTTATCTAAGCAGTTTTCTACAGCCCCTCCTGTTCTTTCTTCTCTTCAAGGTAAGTCAACAGAAAACATACTTGAACTTCACCTCTAGTCTTTAAAAAAAAAAAAAAAAAAAAGCCCACCCCAAAAACAAATGTGCGCACTCAGCTTTTACTGGAGCTAACTACATGAACAGTCAAACAAAGAAGCTTTAAAACACACTCGTCTCTTTCAAGCCCAGCCATTTATGAGAGATGCCAACTGATTTTTGACAATAAAATATAACCATGGCATCCCCCCAATACTGCCACCTAAACACTTCCAATTAAAATGGCCAAGCAGTTTTCCTGCAGCATTGCTCTGCTCATTCATAAATTATCAATAACATCAAATGAACACACAGTCACATCCCAGTAACAAGCCTGCTTATAGAGTTAGTTGCAGAACTGTCCCTTCTTTAGTGTTTTTAAAGCCACATAGCTTGAGGATCAGGAAACACCCTCTGTTTGAACGAAGTCTACAGGCATTTGCCCAGTAACCTGTGCCACAACTAGTACAACTGAGCACAGCACGTGAGGATGTGCCCTACACAGATACACAACTACTGCTTTGCCAACCTTACGTCAGAAGTATTTTTATGTCAGGAAGAAGTGTATGTCGAACAGTTTTTAAACACGCAAGTCACACTGCTAATTTTGAGGCACCCAAATCAAAAGCTTCTTTCTTGCCAAAGCAGTTGCTAGATAACAGATTTGTTTGGCTAACTTCTGAAAGACAGATTTATCCCTGTACCAGCATTTTAGTATACGGCAATAACGGCTTTTTTCAGCGCCATGACCCAGCTAACATTTCTAGCAATGGATGCCAGTCCCAGTGCGTAGCCTAACAGGGAAGATTTTCTTTCCCCTAGAATTCACATGAAGCATCACAGCATTGAACTGTTGTGGTTGCTCTGTTCTTCAGATGTCACATTTTTCATGCCACTGCAGTATCAGAATTACAGAGGACTCTCCGAAAGTACTTATACAATAGAAAGCTTTGTCACTACAAGTAATTAAATCCTTACAGTGCATGGCTACAGCAGTAATTGCACAGTAAGCAACCCTTCTAAATTCCCGTTCTGGTTATTAAGTATGACTCCCCATGTACCCTTCAAACACCCGCAAACTCCAACTTTATAAGAATAGACAGAAATCCACATATAAAACCAGCCATATTTAGAGAAGCTCACAAAAGTCAACCTCCAGATACCAACGTTCATTGTGTCACCTCTGACAGTTCCATGAACACCTCTTTGAAATTTGACTCAATTTTTTTTAAGTCAAGCACTGTCTTCTCTATGCCCTTTAGTGCCTTACGATCAGCTGAAAGAAAAAAGATGAGTAAAAAACACTTTAAAAATAAACACTAGTATCTAGAAATAGATGCTAATGGCATCTCTACAATAACAAAGTTGTCTGGCATATTCCATGCCAAAAAAGAACTGCCTCCAACTTTACCATTAAGAAGTTCAAAAAAAAAACAAAAAAAAAACACATATTCCATTTTATATAACCCAATTGAAGTACAACAGGTTGCTTCCTTCCAAGTACACTGAAAACTGAAAATGCATTTCACCACACTAAATGAGGAACGATCAAATAATACCTACAGACACATCTTGGATGCTAGCCTTTTGTAAACAAAACACCAACTGACATCCCCCAAACGCTCTCCCTCATGGCTTCAACACTGTGAATAACTAACCTGAAAAGAAGGTCCAAATAATCCAAAAAAAAAGAAAAAAAATCTAACAAGTCCAAGGAAATTGAAGATAGGCAGAGGATTCTCAAGTTTACCCCTATCTGTCAGTCTGACAGCACTTATATTCCTAGAATATTTACACTGGCCCCAGTTCCTATTCCTATTAATTGCAGTTTTAAAGCTAAGTGAAGTATTTACATACAGATATCTTTAAAAAAAAGAAAATGTATTTTAAATATCAAGAGTTCTACTGGTAGTACTTCAGCTAATGTTAGAACCACAAGAAAAATCACGTCCACACACAGAGTGAAGGTAAGAATGCCACAACCAAATCCGACAGCTGCTATCAGCAACATCAGTCCAACAGACAAGACAGAACAACCTCACACCTGGAAAAGAGCTGACAGCTGCACTCCTCCCTGCTGCTGTTTACCTACGGAAAAGCCAAAAAAACAAACTACCAAAACAAAAAAACAAACAGAATGGCATGACACAGGGAGCTAAGTAAACGTGCCTTAATCAGACCTGATCCTGCACAGATCTTTGGCACGCACCCTCGCTTACATGCATTTAAAAGGCTAAATAAAGAACAAGATAAATCATTACTTTTGCATTGCTACATTTTCTTTCATTTTTTCAGCCTTACCTGGTCTTTTTCATGGGGTAGAAGGCTGACAGGTGGAAGAGAAGCTGGGAAAGCACTGGGATATTTTGGAGGTCCTTTGCTTTCCAAACCACCATAATTCACTCTATACTGAGGTCCATCCTTCAGTAATCTCCCATTGTTCACAGCACGTTTGGCCCCCAGACGCAATCTCTGCTGAAAGGCAGGATTGTTGAAAACGTTTGCTAGGTCATTTTGACTTCTCAGATACTTCTCTATGTTTTTCAGGGAGGAGCCATTTGGTTCTTGAAGCCCTTCGATTGCTCTTCTCAACAGTTTATTCCAATCCACGTTACGAAGCTCGTTACAAGCTCCTCTAGATCCCTTAACAGACTTAGGAATAGTGCCAGGCTTAACAGATGAAAACCGTCCAGGATTATCTGGGTCCTTGTAGGATGCAAGGCCTTTGTTGGTAACTTTAAGAATAGAACCATCTTGAACACTAAGTTCCAGCTGTTCCGAAACAGTCTTCTTATCTAATCCATGGGAAGCACAAACAGCATGACATATTCTTTCTTCAGATGGCCGTTGCTTTTGCTTTTTAACTTTTTGTATAGCTTCAAGAATCCACTCGGTGTAAAGAGGGTTGGCAAGTTTTACCATGGTTGACCAGTAATTGTTTCCAGCCAAGGGTTACCCATAGAGGTTCCTCCTTATCCTTTTAGCAAATTTTTCAGAGGTTGTTCACACCTCAAAGACAAATCAAGGGATTCCACACACTGCTTGGATACATCTCAGGAAAACCCATCCTGAAGAGTCAGAGAAAACAGGGAAGCATCTGCTGGCTGAAACTTCCAATTACTTTACCAATATGGAAAGGCAGAAAGGATTCATTCATGGTGATACTCGTACATCCTACAAAACGTTTGTTTCAACCTTTAAAAAGAAAAAGGAGAAGGCAGGGGAGATACAGTTAATGCCAACAGAGTAACCAACAGAACAAAATCTGACATTAATTCATAGCGTAGATAATGCAGTATGCAAAAATCTCTGAGAAGTTATCTGAAACATTGGATAATTCCCTCCCCACATCAGAGGTCATCAGAAAATGCTTACATTTCTCATGGCATTCAAGGGATTTAACTCTCCTAAATTCCATCACCCCAATGCTTAACCTACTACTAACTTGTCAGGCAGCTTCCATTCAGCCAAACATCCAAAAATATTCTCAAAAACATAAACTACCTACAAATCATTCTGCCACTGAGTACTACTGGAGTAAGAACGTCTACATGTGTGGATTATACCTGTACAGCGAAAACCCCTTAACTGATGGGAGCCAAGTTACGAACCACAGCCATTTCTTACTGTGTGCTGTATGCACTATGCCCTGTTTTGATTACACAACGAAGAAGAATCAATACTCCAGAATCAGAACGGTGTTCCTGGTATTACATCTTTCATTAATACCTAGCTATCCTATAATGCAGAAAGTAATTACAAAGGCACATCTCATTCCAAGGTGTGCCGAACAGGCACCTATTTTTGATAGAGGCTCTCAGGAACATAAGTTAAACAAAGTCACAGGACACAGTTTCACTTAAATACACTGTCAGCA
The DNA here is from genome assembly GCF_011077185.1 of Oxyura jamaicensis. Taxonomy (NCBI): domain Eukaryota; kingdom Metazoa; phylum Chordata; class Aves; order Anseriformes; family Anatidae; genus Oxyura; species Oxyura jamaicensis. The sequence continues at coordinate 14,871,294 of NC_048898.1, forward strand.
GAGAACACATAAGGAGGTCACATTGACAAAACATGTTACAGTGATTCAGCTCCAAGAACAATTTTCTTTACTTATTATTGAATATATTCCTCTAATAGAAAATTCAGTAGCTACTAAAACTTCTTTAAGAACTCTGAAAGAACATCTTGGTCAGGATGTTATTTCTTCTGCAAGACATTCATTTTTTGTAAAATTAAAAAAAAATGAAAACAGTGGTCATCTAATGACTAAACATATTTAACAGCTTTTTTTTTTTTGCTGTGAAATATTAGTGGCAACTTTTTGAAGACACGAACAGAGCTGTACGATTACTTTAAATCAAAGTAAAAATAAATACAAAAAGAGAGAAATCTTCATTCTCAGTAAGTGTGCTGTGTCTCATAAAACAGAAGATTCACCAGTTTCTCAGCAAAATCCAAAAATGAAGTAATCTGAAACTACATTTCTCAAGCCAAGGCAATCAGCCTACAACGAGCAGAAATATCTGTGATTACGTAAGTCTTGGCCCTCATTTATATTCATTTATTCAAGTCACCTTGCATTTCAATAATGTTTAAAACTTGAGTAAATTATGAATAGGAAAAAAACTGAATTGATACAGTAATCTTTTGTTTTTCAGCTTGTTAAAAAGAATCCTCTGTAACTGTGAAGAGAACAATTACAAAAAAAGGCTTTTGGTTTCCTATACCTGCTCTCCTCTGCACCCCCCTCAAAAATCTCTTTAAATATAAGGTACAAGATCATGTTTCACATATTATTACACCTACACAACCTAATTCCTAACAAAAGAACAGCTGGTAATTGGAGAATGTGAAACTCTTCAATACCCAAATAGTAAAAATATTAATCAATTCATTTAATTAATTTCACATTCTTAAGGTTCAACTGAAGCAAAAGCATTTTCAGACTCAAATATACAAATTCAGCTGACTGCCAGAACAAAGACACACTCCTGACGAAAACACAGGGCCTGACCTTTTAATTGGCTCTCATACTGAACCCTACCACACAGACTGGATGATGTTTCTTGCATCCAGTCTGTACTCATGCAAGTTACATTTTATAACAGTCCTGCATTTTTCAAGTATCAGAAATAAAACAGTAACTTCATCTCTGAACAGGCATTTTGATTTAATCCTCCCTGGACAGCATTGTTCAGATTCACCATTTTTGCGTGATTCCAAAGCAACACTGTAGCCACAAACTGCAAACAAGTAGGGGGAATAAGAGTTTCCAAGGTATTATGAATCCTTCGAACTCTCACAACTCAAACACTGAAAATACAATAACATAATAAACAAAGCAGAAGCCTACAGACAGTGGAGACAGGCACAAATAGCTTTATGCTTTGCCCTAGGCTTTGGAAGGTCCTTCTAGCTGCATATGAATAACGCGCCAGTTTCCTAGAAAGCTAGTTGTAAGATCCAAAGTTCCTTAATTCAACTGTTCTACCAGGAGCCCCCATGAAGATGGTCAGTACTCAATTCAACACTGAAAGCTGCGTTTGCTGAGTCAGACACACTTTCCTCATTTTTCAACCTCCTGCAGCACTGTTATATTGAATTTCATACAGGCAAACACATCACTTCCATTGAATTCCAGAACACACAGTGCAGGTCTGTTCCAAGCACCTGGACACCGATGAACATTTTGGTATAAATGCAGCAACTTGTGGGTTACAGGAATTTTTATTGGCCAGTGCCTGTGGCAAAAGGTGAGCATAAGCCTGTAGCTTCACGTAAAGCCTGCTGCTCGGTACAGGAATTTCACAGCAATAGACATTCAGAACTACATTTCTCCTTATTTACTTAAAATTCCCCATGTGTAATACAACCTCCTGCATGCTAGCGCCTACTAAATCAACACTAGTCAAGTGTATCAGCAGGAGCATCGAGTTGCCAACACGGGGCGGGATGTTCCAAGAGAAAAGTCAAGACATTTTCGATTCACTCCTTCCAGCAGAATCTATGCTTGTTCTGCTTTAGGAAGGGCTGTAAAGCTAACCCAATCCCATTTTGAAATTGTTTTACCCCAACCAGGAGTTTCAGTTGTTCTGATGCTTTGATCGCAGACGTACCCAAAGTGCAGCACCCCGACCTCCACAACCCGTCTGACACGGTCTACCATACATAAATTTCAGAGTAACCTCCTCATAGTAAACATCCTTGCCAGCAAACATCTTTGCCAGCAACATAATCCAGCTCAGTGACCCGGGAGCTCTACGTTAAAGAGGCCTTTCATAAATCAGGTCCTGCTCGGGCAGCTATTGATCCAAGATTAACAACATATAGATCTATACATACCCATTCACTCGCTACGCATAAATACAGAACGAGCTGCTTCACAAACAAGCTTTACAAATTGAATGTAAAAACGCATGAGGAGCTTCAAAATGAAGTTCAGGTTTCCAAGTTCAGGATTTATTTCGCCAGAACTGCCAAAGAAGGTCACACCTCATTTAATACTTAAAGAAAAAACAAACAAACAAAAAACACGTGATGCATACCCATAGATTTTTGAGGAAATACCAATTTTTAAGAGTGACTAAAAGTTAACAACAGGCACTCATTTCTATTTATTAATTTTCTTCATCTGATAATTAAATAACATTTAATCAAGCTCTCAACAGCACCCATCCAGTGACAGATGAGGTTCTCCAGACTCTTACATACACAGGACCACTTTCAAGTCTTACAGCAAGAAGTATGAAGCTCTATGTTACATGTCATGCTTCAGCTCCTACCCTACACAGTATCTTATTTTGAAAGTGGTAACACTGCAGAAACTTCCAATCATGCTATAATACCCATCAAGTCTGTTAACAAGTCTGCTACCGAAAAGCTGCAGAACATAAGCATTGGTATGGGGGGGGAGGGGGGTGTGCACAATACATTACTTTTAAAGCAAGAGAAGCCATCTCTAGTCAGGGTTCGTCCTTTAACTTAAGTCATAAGTGATCAGATAGATGCAAAGAAGTTGCAAAGTTGCAGCTTGGGATTTAGACTGAATGCAAATATAAAAACATACAGCTATTGTACAGCTGGTTCTAATTAAATAACGCTCTGACTGAATCTGTCATTCTTAGGTGTCATCAGTAATCCTATAATCCTGTAATGAGGTCTTTTTTAGGCTGAACTAGTATCTGGAACTATTTCAGAGTGATCCATGTTTTAAAAACAAGCTGTCTAGTTGGAAAGGATAAAAAAATACTAACAACAACATCAACCTGTTACCCACTGCAAAACAGAACTAAACAAGTTACTACACAAGTATCCAAAAAGCATTTTATAAAACATCATCTGTCTTTTTCAGACAAATTCGTTAAAAAAAAAAAAAAAAAAAAACAAAAAAAAAAAACTTCACTTGTCTTCAATGCAAATGCAAGTAAACGTTTTCAAATTGAGGTTAAGGCTGATACCAGAAAAATAAATGAAAAGGAGAGGGGAGGAAAAATAAACAAAAAAGAACAGCAACTCGTGCAACCTGCTGGTGACCTGTGAAGCACAATTTCTTTCTGCTTCCTCCTACCTGCTCCGCACAGATCTAGGAGAAGCAGCAGCAGGCCAGCTCTCTGCTGCAGCATCAGGGTCAGGTAAGGATTGCAGCAGAGAAGGAAGAAGAGGAGACTGCCATTGCATTCAGTGAGCTCTTTGCCATTTATCTTTCCTCCGAGCCATTACTACAAATTATGCGGCTAATCAGCTCTATTCTACCACCCCAATCTCAATTAATGATGCAAAAAGAGGCATGATACTCGTTTCAGCATCACAAAAAGCTGTCACCTACAAAGAGACAGGGGGTAAGGAGATACTGACAAGGACTACCAGCACATGACACACGGAGATCTGTCCACATCACGAAGCCCGCTACCGTATTATTCCTTATAGGACCTGTACTTTTTAATTGTAACAAGGGAGGGAACTGAAACTTGCCCACGCTTTAAACACAGCCAGACAAGAAGATGTTACAGTAAGTTCACAGCCACAGCAGAAGACCTCGGGGGAGCGAGAGTAGTGCACGGAACCTGAACCTGACGAGGCGCCTGCACGCTGTGACAGCCCACCGCCCGTTCAAGATGCTACGAGGCATTTGACAGGACAGCAGCGGGCACCACCAGGGCCAGCAGCACCGGGACGCCACCCCCGCAGGGCTGCCCAGCTCTGCCCTCCCGCAGAAGTTCCGCGGACTCAAGGCGCGGTGGCTCCGGGGCACCCCCAGCGCAGGCGGGCAGCAGGCGCTGCGGGCAGCGCACCTGGGGAGGGCCGCGCCGAGCGCACCGCTGCCCCGGGACGGCGGATGGCAGCCGAAGGGACAGGGATCAGGGGACGGAGCGCACCGGTTCGGGCATCCCTCCCGCAGCCCGGCTCCAGGGGCTCGGTCCCCGCTCCCCAGCCTGCCCGACCCGCCGCCGTGCCCCCCAGCTCCGGGGCTGGGCTCCCCCCCCCGCTCCCGGGGCAGCGCCCGGAGCCCGCAGGCCGGGCCGAGCCCCCCCCCCCCCGGTGCCGCCGCTCACCTCCGCGGGACCGTGGCGGCGGGGGAGGAGCCTCCTCGGGGCGCCGCAGCGGCTCCCCCTGCTGCCGGCTGCCCGGCCCCTGCTCCCTGCTCCCGCGGCCGGGCCGCGCCGAGGCGGCCGCCCCCCGCGGCTGCGC
>NC_048898.1:14880942-14884406 GCF_011077185.1 Oxyura jamaicensis
GCGGCCGGGCCGCGCCGAGGCGGCCGCCCCCCGCGGCTGCGCTGCCCCCCCGCGGGCCGCTCCTCCCCCCGGCCGCCGCGCCCGGCCGCGCCTCACCTAGGCCGCCATTTTGTTTCGCCCCGTTGTGCCTGACGTGAGTCCGACATGACACTGATTGCAGCCCAATGGAGGCTCATTAAAACCTCACCTACCCGCCGCGCCCCGCCCACCGGCGCCCGCCATTGGGCCGCGCCGCGCACGCCGCGCCGCGATCATAGGCGGCGGGGCGGTGTCAATCAACCTGGACCGTCCCGCCCAGCAACCGGCCGGCCTCCTCCATTGGAAGACGGGGCGTGTCAATCAACGGGCACGCCCCTTCCTTCCACGCGCGGCCCCGCCCACTCCCGAGAAAGGGCGGTGCCGGAGGCCGCCATTGGCCGCCAGCGCCGCCACACAGCCGCCCGGCCCGCCTCGCTGCTGGGCCTCGCACGCCGGCGATTGGCCAGCGACCGCCGGCGGAGGAGGGAGCTCTCGCAAGCCCGCCCTCCCGTTGGCTGGCGCCGCCGTCCGTCTGGCTCCCCCCCCCCCGGCTCCGCTCCCCTCCCCCACCCGCCGCCGCCCCACCCGCTCGTGCCGCTGAAGTTAGTTGCGGAGCGAGACACCGGCGGCGGCCGCCTCGAGCAGCCCGGCACAGGGCGTGCGGGCGGGCGCGCGACACACAGCGCTCAGCAGCCCTCAATGCTCAGAGTCACGCGCGCGCCGCGGGTGCCGCCGGCCGCGCGGGCGGGCGGGAGCGGCGTGCTCGCAGCACAAGCCGCCCGAGGTGCCTGGCGCTGGCAGCCGCTTATCGCGCACACGCACGCCCCGCGCCGCCGAGGGAGGGGAGGAGGGGGGGAAACGGGGACGGCGACAATGACTGCCGGCTGCACGGCCGCACGCAGGTCCCTGCGAGTTTCGCCATGCGAGGCGCGGGGGCTCCTCTGTCAGCCCGCCTGCCGAGGAACAATCGCCGCCCGGGAGCGAGCGGGGGGCAGCACGCAGCACACAATCCCCCGCCTCGCTCCCTGCCTCCCCCCGCCGCCCCGCTCCCCCTCTGCCCACCCCAGCCATCGCCTCCCGCTGCTGCTCCCCCTCCCCTGCAAAGCGCAGAGCGTTGCGATGCATTTACCCAGCGCAAGTGCCTGCAAACACGTGCATCAGCCTCCAACGCAAAGGGGGAAAAAAAAAGTGCCCAGCCTAGTGACAAGCCCCCTGCGCTGCGAGAGGGGAGGGAAAGGGGGTTATTATGGTAAATTGCAGCCTGTCACCCGACGCACAACAAACCCCATCGCATGCTCCCTGTTATCCCCCACGTAAACTCCGGGGAGTCTGACCTCGGATGCAGGTTTCCCCCCTCTGCTCGCAATGACCTCCTTTCTCCGCCCGCGTGCGTTCCTGCAGCAGCGGTTCCTGCGGAATGTGCTGCCCCTGAAACGCGATCGCGGCTCCTCTCTCTCTCTCTCGCTCGCTCCTTCTCTGTCTCTCGCTCGCTCGCTCTCTCTCCTGGCTGCGAGCGGAGCCAGGAACACAACAACAACACAGCCTCCCCCCACCCCCTTCCCCAAACACACACACACGGAGGGGACCCAGCCAGGAGAGCCAGACGAGCCGGGGAGGGGGTGGAGGGAATCCCCAGCCAGCGGACTGATTGCACCAGTTACCTTCTCTAAGCCCCCTCGCGAGGGGGGGAAGAAGATGAACACAGAGAGAATACCTTGTCTCCCCTCCTCCTCCTCCGCGGGGCTCCTCTTCTCCCTCCAAAACACTAAGGGGTGGACGGGCAGATCAGACGCGAGCCCTCGGCTCGCGGCGGGGGAGGGGGGCCGCACGAACAATTAGCGTTAATTTAGAAATTAAACCAGAAACCCACCCCGAACCTCCAGCCTCCCCGGCGCTGAGCGGACGCAGATTGCGAGGACTGGTGCTAAGACACAGGACCTGATAACAGCTAATTGAAAGGTTAATCTACATAGGCTGTGACAGAAGAGGTCCCTCCCCACTTTTTTTATCTGCTGTTGGCAAGTGGGAAATTGAGCTCCCCCCACCTTTCTCCCTCAAAAATAAATAAATAAATAAATAAAAAATAGGAGAGGGAGAGAAGGGGTTGGGAAGGCAATAAAGTTTGGGGGAGGCGCGGCCCCGCGGCGGCGGCTGTTGAGGGCTGAGGGACGGGGCGGGAAGGCGGCCTGAGGGGAGGCGGCCGCCCGGGGGGCCCGGCGCCGAGCTCGAGGGTGCTGAGGGGCTTTCGTCCACCCTGAGGGGGTTAAAACGTCTCTGTTGGAGCACCAACGCTGGCAGGTCCTTCCTCGAGGGCCTGGGCGATTCCTCGGTCGGAGGGAAGCATAGTTCGGCTGTGGGATGAAAGGAAGGTGAACGATTTACAGATGTCCTCCCATCGAGACTGTTGCAATGAGATGTTATGAGGAAGGTGTTTTAAAGGACAAGGTGGTGAAGCACACAGACTTAAAACTAGTTTCAGCCTTTTCTCCATGCCATCTTGAGCCACGCTGCCAAAGGCCATGAAACATGTTGAAGTCTAAAATACCCAAGATGTTTTTCTCAGTTATGGTGAGCAAATACCCCTTCTCACTGAACTATGGGGTGACAAAATACCATAGGGTGTGGTACCAGTCAAGAGAGGGAAAGGTGGTCTTACCTACCTGGACATCTACTCAACTAAGCACCGTGAGGTGCTAGGCGTGCTCCCCATCCTCCCAAACCTGAACCGTGACCATCTCAGGGGTCCCCAAGGCATCCTTTTCCACGCATTGCGGGTGATGTGCTGCGTTTGGGTGCCTGTCTCAAAGCGTTGTGAAATTAGTATGTCTGGTCCTGAAGAAGAAAAGATAGAGCTAAAGGAATTTATTTATTTTGAATCCACACACAGAGGAAAAATTCCCCTTTCAGAGTGGATGGAAAGTGACCTTCTACAATAAATCAAGAAGGTCTTTCCTAGATCATGTATTGCACGTACACCAGTAAGAGAACAAAGTTTCCATAATAATGCATTTTGGTTTATGCAACTTTTTCAGTCAGTTTCTGCAGATACTGTATGTGGAAGCTCCTTGGTGATGTTTCAGAGCACTGTAAAATTGAATGACCTACTTACAGAAATCACCAGGTGAAAATGTTATTCCGGCGTATGTCTATGATGCCATCCATACCTGTTGACTGAAGATTTAGTCTTTTAATGGCCAGAAACAGTCTTTTAAATATACAGCAGGAAACTGAAATGTGTAGTGACCTAATATTTATTGGAGAATCCTTCAAGGTTCATGTATTACAGACTTGGCTGTGATTGAAAATAGTTTTAAAATCATTGGAAACAATATAAATCATTACAGCACAATTTGCAGCAACACTATTCTGAATGTTGTGTCAACATTTCCATTATAGACTTCCCCAGCCCCCCCCCCCGCCCCCCCCCCCCGGCCCCAGAACGCCCC